>NW_007070663.1:43685-48770 GCF_000164805.1 Carlito syrichta | reverse complement strand
CGGGCTCAGGCAATCCACTCACCTCAGCCTCCCAAAGGCGCGGGATTACAGGCTGAGCCACCGAGCCCAGCAACAGTTTTTTTAATAGGAGGAAAAAAATTTTTTTTAATAGGAGGAAAGTCTCACTATGTTGCCCAGGCTGGTCTCCAACTCCTGGCCTCAAGCAATCCTCCTGCCTAGGCCTCCCAAGGTGCTAGAATTAGAGGCGTGAGCCACTGTACCTGGCCAACTTTGGTTTTCTCTAGCATAATAGCTCACTCTGTGAAGATGTATTCATTTGTATGTCTTTATCTCTTGACACCAGAATCTATGAGCCTGTTGCTTTTACTAGTTCCTTTATTCCTCCATTTTATTCTTAATTATAGAGACTGCAATTCATTTCCATTTTTTTGTGGTAACTGACTTACCCAAAGTTTTTAATGTCCTGAGAGAACATGTCATTTTGTCACCTCTCCCTGGCTTTGCAGCGCTGGGCTGTTTTAATTAATTAATTTATTTTTTGAGTTGGAGCTTCACACTGTCACCCAGGCTGGGCAACAGGACCTGCTGGGCTCAGGCGATCCTTTTGCCTTAAGCTTCCAAATAGCTGGAACAGCAGACGCATGCGCCACCCCGCCCGGTTAGACACATTATTAGTAACGAAAGCCCATGGTTCGTGTTAGAGTTCACTCTATGTTGTACATTCTGTGGGGTTTTGACAAATGTATAGTAATATATATCTATTAATACAGTAGCATACAGAATAATAGTTTCATTGCTCTAAAAATCCCCTATGCTTTACCTAGTCATCCTCCCTTCCCTCAAGCCCCTCACAACCACTAATCTCTTTACTGTCTTTTCCAGAATGCCTTTTCTTTTTCTTTTTTTTTTTTTTTGAGTCAGGATCTCGCTCTGTCATCCAGGCGGGAGTAGAGCGGCACATTCACGGCCACCGCAGCCTTGACCCACTGGGCTCAGGTGATCCTTCTGCTTCAGACGTCCAAGTAGCTGGAACCACAGGCGTGCGCCACCATGCCCGGATAATTACTTGAGTTCTGGCCAAGCTGTCCAGGCTAGTCTTGAACCCCTGGACTCTGGCAATCCTCTTGCTTCTGCTTCCTAAAGTGCTGGGATTACATCTCTTTTCAAGTGAGGACTAAACTCTGACCTTTTTTGCTCTCTCTGACCAAATTCCTGACTAAGGGGCTTGGAGAGTCTCCTTCTGCAAGGTCTCATCCCACTGGTCTGTATGAACCCTATATAATATGCTTACTTTCCAACCTAACTCTGGCATGACATCAAAAACAGACAAAAAAGGAAATAAAAAATATACTGCGACCCTGCAAAGTCATCTTCTGTGGGGAAATATTCCCATCTGTGTGGAACCTCTGTTCACATAGCCAGGTCTTTCCCCTTCTGGGTCTTCCCAGAACCAAGAAGGATTAACTGAGAGACTTGACACCTTTCAAGTCTGAGTAACAGACATTTGCCATCTATTCTCTAAGGGCTGCCACCTTAGAGGTGAGGCTTCACTTCTACTTATCAAGAACCTTGACTTCTCCAATCCCCTTATCAACTCAGCATTTCCTTTACTGACTTCAGATTTCTTTAGACACAGCTTAAGTTTTTCTACCCATTGCCAATCAGAAAAATCTTTGAATCCACCTATGACCTGCAAGCCACCCCCACCTTGGAGATGGCCCACCTACCCAGGCTGAGCTAATGTGAATCTCACACGTATTGACTTATGTTTTGCCTGTAACTTTCATCTTCCTGATAATGTATAAAGCCAAGTTGTCATTCAACCATTTTGGGCACATGTTCTCAGGACTTGTTGGGGCTGTCCCATGAGCCTAGGTCACGTACATTTAGCTCAGAGTAAACTTTTAAAATATTTTACAGAATCTGGCATCTTCCATCAACATTAGACATAGTTTTGCCTTTTCCAGAATGTCAAATAATGGGAAGAACACAGTATGTAGCCTTCCAGGTTGCTTTCTTTCACTTAGTACGCATTTAAGTTTCCTCCATGTATTTTTACAGCTTGGTAGCTCCTTCTTTTTATTGCTGAATAGTATTCCATTGCATGAATGTATCACAGCTTATCTATTTACCTATTGAAAAACATCTTTAGGGCGGGTGTGGTGGCTCACACCTGTAATCCCAGCACTTTGGGAGGTGGAGGTGAGAGGATTGCCTGAGCCCAAGGGTTGGAGAACAGCCTGGACAACTTGGTGAGACCTCATCTCTACAATAAAAATAAAAAAATTAGCTGGGCGTGGTGGCACATGCCTGAAGTTTCAGCTACTTGGAAGGTTGAGGTGGAAGGATCGCCTGAGCCCAGGAGGTCGAGGCTGGGGTGGCCATGATTGTGCTACTGCAATCCAGCCTGCGTGACAGAGTGAGACTCCAATTTAAGAAAAAAAAAAAAAAGAGGAAAGCATTAAAGTGAATGTCCCAGGTTTATCCAATGCAGACACCGAACCTTGGATGACAGAGGTGAATTTTGCTATTTCTTCTGGATTACAGAGTTACTTGCCTCTTTATTCTGTTTGTAAAAACACCTTAGCTAAGGTGGGAGGATTGCTTGAGCCCAGGAGTTTGAAACCAGCCTGGACAGCATAGCAAGAACTTGTTTCTAAAAACAAAACAAAACAAAACAAACAAAAAAAGCCCCGCCTTGGATTGTGGCAAATAACACCTGCCACACCAATGATATATGATTAAATTCTGGATCCCCAAATACAGTTTTAGAATCTAAAATATATTTTCTTTGGTGAGGCAGCTCCTCCTTCCGTGGGCCCCTTTGTGATCAAAGTGAGTCTTGTTTGTTTGACATTTAGACAAAATAGGGTTTGTGGATATTTTTAACTCCCCGTTATTATGTTCTTATTATCCCTAGAAAATAAAACCTTTCCTCCAAGGTAAGCCTAAGTAATTTACCAGTAGATGCGGAGGAAATGTTTATCTTGAAATGCAGCTTCCCCTGGGGTGGAACGCGCTGGCTCTTGGGCTCTCTCGGTTAACAGTGGACAGCTGTTTATAACAGGAAGTGTGGAATCGCATGTCTCAGTAAAATGGCAGGAAGACAAATTATCAAACTTGGAATTGAGCCAAGACAATGAAAATCAGCATCTCCTCCCCTTAATTCTTTCACAAGCCCTGTGAGACTTTTAGTAACCACAGTGGTCAGGAGTCAGAGGTTGGGCTTAGATCTCATTCAAAAGGCATCCTAGTGCCCCAGACAACGTGCTGTGACATCGGCTCAGTGTGACTCAGAAAAGCATCACTCCATGCGGTTCAGTAAAGCAGGATTTCTTGAGAGCAATTTGACAGCGAGTTGGTAAAACAGTCCTACTTATGATACATAAGTTGAAATAAAAGTTCCCAGAGTCTGGCATTGAATTGGTACCCTTAATTGCTAATTCACAACAAATCTCATCCAAAGGAAAAGGGCTTCTAATTTTTTTTTTTTTTGAGTTGGAGTCTCACTCTGTGGCCCAGGTTGGAGTGCAGTGGCATGCTCATGGCCACCACAGCCTCGACCTGCTGGGCTCAGGAGATCCTTCTGCCTCGACCTTCCAAGTAGTTGGAACCACAGGCATGCACGCCACCAGAGAGACTAATTTTCTTGATTTATTGTAGAGATGAGGTCTCACCAAGCTGCCCAGGCTGTTCTCAAAGCCCTGGACTCAGGCAATCCACTCGCTTTGGCCTCCCAAAGTGCTGGGATTAGACTTAAACCACCACGCCCATCCAGTGCAGGGACTTTCAAAGGCTATTGGGGTTACATACCTAGCCTGATGGAAAAGACCAGAGGGGGAGATATTTTGATTTGCTGTCAATTATAAAGTGAAAACTCGCTGTGGGTAAATGCACAGCGAGTTCCAAGCACTGGCAGAGGCACTGTAGTGGGAAGGAAGAATCCAGCTTACGGCTCCACCTGGAAAAGGGCAGCGGGAGAGAGTGAAGCTCGTTATTGGCTTGTATTTGCACTACATAAACTTGAGAGCCAATTTCATAGAAGATGCCTAGAAACAGGCTCCAGTCTGTTCCGAGGCTTGCTAAAGCACCCTAGATCTGCTTAAGGCATTTTAGGGGAAAATAATTTACATGTTCTAAAGCTTGAGTACTTCTGGTAAATTATGATGGCTAGTTACCAGCCATATGTTCAAAGAACTTGAATTCTTTTTTTAATTACAAAAATTATCCATGCTTGATATGAAAAGAAAAAGTTGAACAGAACAGAGTTAAAGAAGTCAAAAGTCAACCTCCTTGCTCTTTCCTCTCTCTCCTTTCCATGTCCAGTGGACTCAGTGTGAAGTTTCTTGGAGGGCATGCTTCTAGACATTGTTGAAACACACACAGATTTGGCCTTTTTTTTTTGAGTTGGAATCTCACTGTCACCCAGGCTGGAGGGCAGTGGCACGCTCACGGCCACCCCAGCGTCTACCTGCTAGGCTCCGGTGATCCTTCCGCCTCAGCCTTCCACGTAGCTGGAACTATAGGTGCACGCTACCATGCCCGGCTAATTTTTTATTTATTGTAGAGACGAGGATGCTTTGGGGTTCTAAGGGTAGGATTTAGTAGTCGTGACAAAGACCGTCTGGCTATACAACCAAATATATTTACTATTTGACCATGTACAGAAAAGGTTGGCCAAGGCTAGGAGCGGTGGCTCAGCCTGTAATCCCAGCACTTTGGGAGACCGTGGTAAGTGGATTGCCTGAGCCTGCGGGTTGCAGACCAGGCAACTTGGCGAGATCTTGTGTCTACAATAAATAAAAAATTAGGCGTGGTAGTGCGTGCCTGTAGTTCCAGCTACTTGGAGGGCTGAGGCGGAAGGATCGCGGGAGCCCAGCAGGTTGACACAGAGGTGGCTGAGTGTGACATTGCACTCCAGTCTGAGTGACAGAGTGAGACTCCAACCAAAAAAAAAAAATACAAATAGAATTATACTCTATGTAATTGTCATGTGACTTGCTTTTTTCTTTTTCTGTTTGAGTTGGTGTCTCACTCTGTCGCCCAGGCCGGAGTGCCGTGGCACGCTCACAGTCACCCCAGCATCAACCTGCTGGGCTCCAGCGATGCTTCCGCCTCAGCCCT
>NW_007070663.1:26266-43561 GCF_000164805.1 Carlito syrichta | reverse complement strand
AGGCGGGTCTCGACCCCACGGGCTCAGGCAATCCACTCACCTCAGCCTCCCAAAGGCGAGGGATTACAGGCTGAGCCACCGAGCCCGGCTTGAGTCAGAGTTTTAATCTGTCACCCAGGCTGGAATGCAGTGGTGTAATGATGGCTCCTTGCAGCCTTGATCTCCTGAGCTCATACGATCCTTCTGCCTCAGTCTCCTGAGTAGCTGTGACAACAGGCTTGTGCCACCATGCCTGGATAATTTACATTTATTTTTTGAGGAGATGAGGTCTTGCTATGTTACCCAGGCTGGTCTCGAACTCCTGGGCTCAAGCGATCCTCCTGCCTTGCTCAGCCTTCTGTGGTGCTGGGATTACAAGAGTGAGCCACTGTGCCTGGCACCCCCCCAAGAAAAATTCCTAATCTGGGAGATGATTTTATTTATTTTATATTTTTTTTTTTAGAGTTGGAGTCTCACTCTGTTGTGCACGCTGGAGTGCAGTGGCATGCTCACAGCCACTATAGTCTTGACCTGCTGGGCTCAGGCCATCCTTCTGCCTCAGCCTTCCTAGGAGCTGGAACTGCAGGTGGGGGACACCACACCTGACTAATTTTTGGATTTATCGTAGAGACGAGGTCTTGTCAAGTTGCCCGTGCTGGTCTCGAACCCTTGGGCTCAGGCAATTCTCTTGCCTCGGCCTTCCAAAGTGCTAGGATTATATGCTTAAGCCACTGTGCCTGGCCTACATTTTTGATTTTATATAGAGACAAGGTCTCGCCAAGTTGCCCAGGCTGGTCTTGAATCCCTGGTCTCAGGCAATACTTTTGCTTCTGCCTCCCACAGTGCTGGAATTTCGGGTGTGAGCCACTGCACTTTTGCTGAATTTTAAAATATAATAAATTTAGTAAACTACTTTCAACATTCTGGATGTAGATAGAACTATTTGACATTAGCTTGGAAATAATGAGGGATAAAGTGTATCAGTTAGAGGGCATCCGTTTTCTTCCAAATCTATATTCACAGGAGCACTATTTCTAATAAAGGTTCAGCTCTGTGATGGGCAAATGGACAGTTGCATTGCCATTCAGCAGGGAGGAGACAGTTTCTCCAGACAAGGAAATAACATTTACTATGGTATCAGGGACTGGCCGTCATTTTTTTTTTTTTTTTTTGAGTTGGAGTCTCACTCTGTCGCCCAGACTGGAGTGCAGTGGCTGCTCCCGGTTACTGCAGCCTCAACCTGCTAGGCTCCAGCTATCCTTCCGCCTCAGCCTTCCAAGTAGCCGGAATTACAGCCATGGGCTACCACGCCCGGCTGGTTTTTTTTTTTATTTATTGTAGAGATGAGGTCTCGCTGTCCAGGTGGGTCGCGAACCCGCGGGCTCAGGCAATCCACTCACCTCAGCCTCCCAAAGGCGCAGGATTACAGGCTGAGCCACCAAGCCCGGCTGGCCATCATTTTCATTTGCTTATATAATGTAAATTTAGAAGTCGAAATTCCACATTATTACAAAGCTAATATCATGGTATCAGACCATAAAGTTAGCAAACTATAACTATTTGACTATAAAAATTCCTTGCAAGAATTGTGATCCAGCCGTAAAGTCAAAGAGTATGGACTTCCTTCAGCTGAGATGCTGATAATGCAGTAACACTAATCTTCACAATAAGAACAACTATGAAACCATTGATTGAAAGCTTATTATATATATATATATTTTGAGTTGGAGTCTCAATCTGTCGCCCAGACTGGAGTGCAATGGCATGCTCCTGGCCACCACAGCCTCGACCTGCTGGGCTCTGGAGATCCTTCCACTCAGACTTCCAAGTAGCTGGAACTACAGGCGTGCGCTACCACGCCCGGCTAATTTTTTGATTTATTGTAGAGATGAGGTCTGCGCCAAGTTGCCCAGAACCCTTGGGCTCAGGCAATCCACTCACCTCAGCCTCCCAAAGCATGGGATTACAGGCTGAGCCACCGAGCCCGGTTGCTTGTTTTTTTTTTTAATTTAATTTTTTTTTTTTGAGTTGTAGTCTCACTCTATTGCCCAGGCTGGAGTGCAGTGGTAGACTCATGGCTGCTGCAACCTCTATCTGCTAGGCTCAGGCAATCCTTCCATTTCAGCCTTCCAAGTAGCTGGAACTACAAGTGTGTGCTACCGTGCCTGGTTTATTTTTTTACTTTTTATTTACTTGTTTATTTATTTATTGAGTCTCACTCTTGTCACCCAGGCTGAGTGCAGTGGCATGCTCATGGCCACTACAGCCTCGACCTGCTGGGCTCATGCGATCCTTCTGCTTCAGCCTTCCAAGTAGCTAGAACTACAGATGCACACCACCACGCCTGGCCTTTTTGATTTATTGTAGAGACAAGGTCTCACCAAGTTGCCCAGGTTGGTCTCGAACCCCTGAGCTCAGGCAATCCTCTCGTCTCTGCCTCCCAAAGTGCTGGGATTACAGACTTGAGCTACCATGAGAAGTGCCATGCTCAGCATGTTACATTCTTTAGCCCACTTATTCCTGACAACAGGCCATGAAGTCTACGGTATTATTGTTATTTCCATTTTAAAAGTCAAGGAACTTGGGCTCAGGGAAGTTTGAAGGTTAAAGAGGTCAAATACCTCCTATAATTTTTTTCCCCATTATGAAATTTGGAAGTTTCTTATTCTCTTTTCTTTTCTTTCCTTTTTTTGGGGAGGGTTGGAGTCTCACTCTCAGGCTGGCGTGCAGTGACACACTCATGGCCACCCCAGCGTCAACCTGCTGGGCTCTCGTGATCCTTCTGCCTCAGTCTTCCAAGTAGCTGGAACTACAGGCACATACTACCACGACTGGCTAATTTTTTATTTATTGTAAAGACAAGGTCTCACCAACTTGCCCGAGCTGGTCTCGAACCCGTGGGCTCAGGCAATCCACTCATCTCAGCCTCCCAAAGGCGCAGGATTACAGGCTGAGCCACCGAGCCCGGCTTCTCTTTTTCACTAAGGTTTAAAAACTGGGGATCACAGCTGAGTATGGTGGCTCACACCTGTAATCCCAGCATTTTGGGAGGCTTAGGCAAGAGGATTGCCTGAGTCCAGGGGTTCAAGACCAGCCTGGGCAACTTGGCGAGACCTCATCTCTACAATAAATAAAAAAATTAGCCAGGTGTGGTGGCGCACACTTGTGGTCCTAACTACTTGGAAGGCTGAGAATGATTGCCTGAGCTCAGTGGGCTAAGGCTGTGGTGGCCGTAAGTGTGCCATTGCCCTCTAGCCTGAGGGACAGAGTGAGACTCCTACTCCAAAAAATAAAAAATAAAAAAAAAGGGAGGGGGGTATCACTTTGGTTGTTGAATCTGAAAACGTCAAGAATGTTATATAGGCTAGGTGCAGTGACTCATGCCTATAATCCCAGCACTCTGGGAGGCTGAGGCACGAGGGCTGTCTGAGTCCAGGGCTTGAAGACCAGCCTGGGCAACTTGGCGAGACCTTCTCTCTACAATAAATCAAAAAATTATTTGGGCATGGATGTGGGAGCCTCAGCCACTTGGGAGGCTGGGTCAGAAGGATTACCTGAGCTCAGCAGGTCGAGATTGTGGTGACTGAAAGCAAGCCATTGCATTTCAGCCTGGGTGACAGAGGGAGACTGATTCAAAAATAAATAAATGCATGAATGAATAAGTAAAGAAACAAGTAAAACGAAATAAGGAAATATTAACTAGTTTCTCCATTTCATACTTGACTGCAGCAAAGGGAATTTTTCTTGGGGAAGGTTACTCAGAAAGTTAATGGCAAGGATCCATTTATTTATTTAGACTCGAGTATTACTCTGTTGCCCAGAATGAAGAGCACGTGGCAAGATCCTGCCTACTACAACTTCAACCTCCTGGGCTCAGGCAATCCTTCCTCCTCAGTCTTCTAAGTAGCTGGGACTTCAGGAGTGGGCCACTATGCTCTGCTAATTTTTTTTGATTGTTTTGTAGAGACAAGGTCTTGCCATGTTGACCAGGCTGGTCTCTAACCCCTCTGCTCAGGCAATCCTCTCCACTGCCCCAAGTGCTGGAATTTCAGGCGTGAGCCTCTGCGCCGGGCTCATTTGTTTTTAATTTAGATCTCTTGGGTCTCTGTCCAATAGTATCTGTAAGTCTAAATTATTCTTAAAAGAAACCATTGGATGTGGAAATTATAATCTGAATAGATATTCCAAAGAGAAAATTATCGCTTTATTTGAAATAGATGAGTGAATTATTTTGAGCAATGTTCTATCCCTTAATTATTCTATTATATACAGACCTTAACTCCTTTGGGAAGAGTGTATGGTATAAGGACACCAATGAGCATTTACAGAATATTAACAAACCAACAATAGGTTGATGATTCATGCTGGATTCATGCCAGGGTCTGTGAAAGAAGTCAATAAACATGATATGCATTTCAAAAACTGCTAATCATAATAAAAATTTCCAAACCCTTCAATCCTATAAATTATATTAAATAGAATATGAGCATTTGGCCTGGCCCTACTCCCTTTATAGCTTCCTAGACCCCGTGATTATCAGTCTTTGGGAGAAGTGGGACACAGTACTTTACTCTTCAAAGAAAAAAGATGATGTTTGGCTTTTCCTTCTTAAAGATATTTTTTCCAAACTTACTTGGGGTATAGGGTTGTTGCACTCTGCTCTCTTTCTAAAATCCCTTCTTTATCTTTAGTTATAGTCTCTTCTTTATTCTCTTCTCCTTGACGAGGCTTTTTATTATTCCTTCCAAATAAGCAGCGCGCTTTACCAATTTTGGTTTTCTCTTCCTTAATTCATCTTTTGTCATATACACTACTTAAAAAATATGCTGTACTGCTGCTCAGAATTTCGAAAGAGTCAGAAAGCGAGTCGTTTAAACCCGCTCTGTAGCCCCCCAGGAATAGGGATCCGCGTCATAAGCGATTGAAAAGGCAAATGAAGACCCCGGTAATAGCAAGCGCAACTGGACTCCCGCCAATCCCGCCCCCGGGACCGGCCGGCTCTGCGCGGGCCGCACCAGCTCAGCCCCGCCCGGGGGTCGCGAGGGGCGGTCCCGGAGCGCGGCCCGCGGCCGGGGAGGGCGGCCCCGCACAAAGACGCGCCCCCGGCGGGGAGCGCCCAGCCCACCGTCCCGGGCCGCCGCCTGCAGCGCGCGCCCTGGAGCCCCGGGCCGCGGCGTCGTCAAAGCTCGCCTCTTCCCCGCCTTCTCTTCTGCTCATTTTATTAAAAAGAAAAAAAAAGCGGGGAAAAAAAAAAGAAAAAAAAAAAAAAGGACTAAGGTCCCGCCCTCTCCGCCTCCTATTGGCCCAGCCTCCGGGCGCGTCACGCCGCGCTGCGCCAATGGGCAGGCGCGATACTGCGAGGTGGGCCGGGCCCGAGCCGGGAGTGGGCGGTGGGTCGGTGCAGCAGCCCCGCCGCGGCTCCGCCACCATCGCCGAGGTGCCGCTGCTCCCACAGACGCTCGCGAGCCGCCCCCCGCGCTCCGGAGCCTCTTCCTCCCGCACGCCCCGAGACGCTCGCCCCGCTGGGCCTCGGCCCCCGCCTCCTCCCCCTTCCTCTTCCCCTCTCTCGCTGTCCACATTGTCTCTGCCTCGTTTTCTCTTCTAGTTGAGGGAAGAAAAATCACCGTCATCCTCAGGGAGCCCCCTCGCCCTCCGCAAAACCCCACCAGGCATGCTCGCGGGCTCCCGCTCCTGAAGGACTGGCCCGGCCGAGCAGGAGGGCGCCTCGTGTCCGGTGGAGGCAGAGGTCACGCAGGGAAGCCCCGCAGCCCTCGCGTCGCGCCCCCCGGGCCGGCGGGTCTCGGCCCCGCGCCCGCGACCCCGCAGCCTCCCCGCGGCCTCCCGCCCCGTGCCTCCACTTTCCCGGGAACTGGGCCGCGAACCCCTCTCTGTTGATGGTGTAGCGCCTCAGGGAAAGGTAAGTCTCCAACTTGCCCGCGCCGTGTCGTTGCTGGCTCTCTGCCCCTCGCCCGGGTGCCCGGGTGCCCGGGTGCCGGGGCGCCCGCGGGGTGGGCCGGGAAAGCAGCCCCTCGTCCGGGGCAGCCGGGAGGACGAGGGTGGGCTCGACGCCGCAGGAGCCGAGGGGGTCAGGCCGGGGCCGGGCTGGAGGGTGGAGGGGAATAAAGGGCCGGGGACTTCTCAGGTCCCGTCCGGGCCAGGTGACTGCCCGGGTGCCTCCTGACCCCTGTTCCCTCTCGGCTGCTTGTTGGTGCTCTTGTGCTTGTCTGAGGTTAAACTGTTTCATGTGACTAAATTATGGGGTGAACTGTGGGAGGGAAGGAAGTCGAGGGCCGAAACTGTGAATTTCTTGCATGTTTGTGGATTGGGGGCTGAAGGTGGGGGACCGGACTTTTCTTGAAGTCTCATTTTCTCATTAGGGGAAGATTCTCTCTTTGTGTTCCAGATCTCTGCTTCTCTGCTCTGTGTGATTAGAAAATTATGAAACCCAAAGTCACTTGCAGCAGAATAGAATTCTCACTATCCTGTCTTAGTTCTGCTGAGAGAGGATGGTTTCTACTTATTAATTTTTTAACGTTATGGAGAGTTGAGTAGTTTTGCATAGGATGGTGTATGTGTGTGTTGGGAGGGGGAACGTGTTGCAGGTTTCCTTTGAAACTGGTTGCTTGAGAAGTTGTTGAAAGGAAAACAAAATGATTCATTGTTGAATTGTCATTTTCTTCTGTCTCTTTTCCAAGGTTTGCTTACAATTTTTCTGGATTGCAGACTTCAAACATTGACTTAAGCAAAATGTGTCCTTGAGAAACTGGGTGCTTTAAATGTTTCAGTATGTGTTGCTATTTTAAGGTACATTTAGAAAGTAGTTTTGTATGAATCCTGAAATAGCTTTCTTCAAAGCATTTTTTTTTAACACAAAAAAGATAACTAGTAAAAGGGTGAACTTGGTGAATTATAAAGCAGACATTTTACTGTAACATGAATTAATGCTTCCTATGTTTAGATTTGAAGCAGTTTTTATAATTGCTCTCCATTTAAAGAGAGACCTTTTTGTCTGGTGTACACTGGTCTCTTCAGTCTCAGTCTGTTGGGGGAGGGGAGAGAAGATAGATCTATACAATAATACAATCATCTTTGGGTAGATTTTTGTTCCATGGATTTGCTGGCTGAGTTAATTCCCACTGTAAATTATAAACCAGTTTTGATTTTGGTGGCCTAGGAGGGGTGGAAAGCTGGCTTCCAGCTCTCCCTGTTGTTGTTGAGGTCGAAGGGAAAAGAGGCAGAGGCAGGCAGACACACACACACACACACACACACACACACACACACACACACACACACACACACACACACACACATACCAGGCTGAGGGCTCATTGTTCTTCCATACACACATTCATTCTCTCTCTCCCATATTTGGGACTGGGTTTGCACAGACAAACACAGCTCTTTTGGGAGAGAGGAGAGAAGATGGGGGAAGGGAGGGTGCTTTTCTTTTTCAGCTTTTTTCCACCCATCTCATGTCTGGCCTTTTTTGCAACCTTGTGAGGCAGAAGAGTACGTCGGAAACTAAAGGACACTCCAAAGCATGTTCAGAGACTTCTTCTCTGCCTCTCTTTCTTCCCTTTGCAGGCCTGGTTTCTGCTGCTCTTTCTTTTTTGTGCATGTAAAGATAAAATCCCTCTTTATATGTCACGGCCTTATATTCTGCTCTCAGTGCTTCTGATTCCTCGTTGCCCCTGACTTTGTTGGGGACGGTGATTTGCTCACTTCACTCTTAGCGTAGTGAACGTGGCCAGGGTCTTCTTTTCTAGGTGGAAATAGGTTGTCTCAGTTAAGATTGTGTTTGAGGTTAATGTCCAGCAAAATGTGTGTGTGTGTGTGTGTGTGTGTGTGTGTTGAGTATTAGTGGTGTGATGGTTTGATGGTCAGGTTTGCTTGCTAGTGAACTGTTAGTGTTGTTGCTTTTGTAAATAAGGGTTATACTAAAAGATCGGAATTCTGTTTGGGGTGCTCATTTGAACCTTGGACAGGGAATAGGTGGAGAGTCCACCTGGGTTAAACCCAGCTGTGGCCCAAGGATGGAGGTTGGTGTGAATATGTGTGTGTTGCAGAATAGCACCTTCTACTGGTTAATTGCTCTGAAGGATCCAGACGAAGAGCATGGGGGAGGGGATTAACGGCTGAGGCTTAATGATTTTTTTTTAAACGCAGTTGTAGTGCCTTTCTGCTAATGCCACTTCCCTGAGCTGTTAATACAGATGCCCTTTGACAGGCATGGTTGCATCAAGGCTTTATGACGTTATTGGCTGTGTCTTGACATTAATTTGTTCTGTTATCAGAAGTATTTACACATCGTGATTTCCAAGAATGCCTTTGAGTTTATACTCTTCCATCTTTTATGAGAAATATAGTTTGTCTTGAAATATTAAGCAAAATAAGGGGATTTGTTGCATTCCTGGTGTTGGAAACTGTACATATGCTACTAGTCTTATAAAAAGTTTTTAGTATCATTAATAGAAAGTCAGGTAAACCTACCTTATAGAAAGTAAAAATCCTAGCACTGGACAGAGAGGTTTTTCTCAGTGATTTAATCTGGGTGGAAGAGATTGGGGCGAGGAAACTCACTGAAATCAGCATTTTTACATACATAATAGCTTTGCATTGCAATAGTGTTGTTTTTAGTAGTCATATAAACATCAATAAAATTAAGTCTGATAAGATGATTTATTGCATGGATTAAATTTAAAAAATAAAATTAGAGGCCAGAGAAAATGGGAAATGAGTGTGTACACAGATTAATGTAGAAGAGGGTCAAATTCCTGCTCAAAGTCTTGTAAACCAAGGTGTAGTTTCAGAGATAATCTACTTGATAAATGCCTCAAAGGATTTTTATTATCACACATCGAAACCCATTTCCATTGTTTTAATGTGATGAACTGTTAGAAAGGTTTGCAGCAGGAAAGGGGGCTTGGTGTGTAGGATAAACATTTTTCGTACAGATTGGAAGACACTCCTAGGAATGTGATTTCTGATTCACTTTGCTTTCAGAACTTGAAGAGTAATCTCTCAAGTTGTGTCTCTTACAATGAAATGGAAACAGTTCAGATGTATTATTTATTCAGTAGGAATGGAGTCAGGTAATTTCATTCCAGTACATTTTCTGCCAGTGTTTCGTTGCAAGGAAATTAGAGTATTAAAGAACCAACTCACAACAAAAAGGTAATCCAAATCAAGGAATAAAATGTACCAGTTACTTTTTCAACTTAGACTTATTGGTGAATCAAAAAAGTTTTTAAAAATGGCACAGTAATCACTGTCAGGTCCTGCAATAATTATATGTTATATTGAACATATAGTGAACAGAAATATGCTAGGTGCTATAAACACACACATACACAATAATATAATCTGTGCCTTTCTAAAAACCTGTGTATGTCAAATATTATTATGGACTTAGTGAACACCCATTACTTTAAAATTAGTTATGAATCTTTAACATCTTGTTCAAATCTCAGTAATCAAAAAAACATTTAAGTAGTAAAATAAGTTGTATATACCAAGTTCTTTTGGGAGTAGTGTGCTTTCCTACTAACTGCATTTGGCAGCTACTTTTGCAGTTGATTTAAAGGTTAAGATAGCAGAAAATTCAAATGTTTAAGTGAGTCATTAGTGTAACCTAGCTGTGAACTTCATTACACACACGCTTACACATCCTGAAACAATACTCTGTTGTCTTACATAATCCATTTCTGATAGTGCTGTGCTCTAGTTGATCATAGGATTTTTTTTTCTTAACTAGGAATTCCTCTTGAATCATATTTAAGCGATTGCTAATTTTTGGTAATCCTGATAATTATTTAATAGTTGAAGCTTTCCTTGTCCTGTATAAGTGTGATTTTGGTGAGCCTGTTGTCTTGTGCTTGTCTGACAGAGTTCTAGTTTTTTCTTTTTTTTAAATAAAGAGGAAAAATGAGCATTTAAATATGTGCTGGAAAATTGTTAAGATTGCTTAGGTCATTTTTTGAGTTGGAGTCTCACTCTATCTCTCAGGCTGGAGTGCAGTGGCCAGTGCAGCTTTGACCTGCTGGGCTCAGGCGATCCTTCTGCCTCAACTTTCCAAGTAGCTGGAACTACAGGTGCATGCATGCCCGGCTGATTTTTTGATTTATTGTAGAGACGAGGCCTCACCAAGTTGCCCAGGCTGATCTTGAACCCCTAGACTCAGGCAATCCTCTCGCCTCAGCCTCCCAAAGTGCTGGGATTATAGGCTTGAGCCACCGTGTCTGAGTGCTTAGGCCATTTTAATGAATAGTTGACCACAAGTAACTCAAGCTAGCCTAAATACTAAATATATTTACTAGTTTGGAGTTTTGGTTGGAATTGCAGTTTTTTTGGGGGGGACAGGGTCTTGCTCTGTCTCCCAGACTGGAGTGCAGTGTTGTGATCATAGCTCACTGTAGCCTCAAACTTCTGGGCTCAAATGATCTACCCACCTCAGCCTCTCAAGTAGCTGGGACTCCGGGTCCATGTCACCGTACCTGGGTAATTAAAAAAAAAATTTTGCCTGGCGCGGTGGCTCATGCCTATAATCCCAGTGCTTTGGGAGGCCGAGGTGAGAGGATTGCCTGAGCCTGCAGGTTCAAGACCAGCTTGGGCATCCTGGTGAGACCTCATCTCTACAATAAATCAAAAAATTAGCTGGGCATGATGGTATGTGCCTGTAGTTCCAGCTACTTGGAAGGCTGAGGTGGAAGGATTGCCTCAGCCCAGCAGGTTGAGACTGTGGTGACCGGGAGCGTGCCACTGCCCTTCAGCCTGGGTGACAGAATGAGACTCCAACTCAATAAAAAAAATTTTTTTTTGGTGGAGATGGGGTCTCATTGTATTGCCAAGGCTGGTCTTGAACTCCTGGCCTCAAGTGATCTCTCACCTCGGCCACCCAAAGTGTTGGAATTACAGACCTGAGCCACCGTGTCTGACGTGGAATTGTGATTTGTATAGCTAACTTGTTGGCGTGCCAAGTAATGTAAGATGTAATATGAGTCTGTACATTAGGTAACTAGGTCAGAGAGTGCTGTTAATATAACAGGCTTTTTTGATGAGGTGACCTATTTGTGCCAGTGTACAATTGTTTTTATTTTTTATTTTTATTTAATTTAATTAATTAATTAATTTATTTTTTGAGTTGGAGTCTCACTCTGTTACCCAGACTGGAGTGCAGTGGCCGCTCCCGGCCACCGCAGCCTCGACCTGCTGGGCTCCGGCAATCCTTCCGCCTCAGCCTTCCAAGTAGTTGGAACTACAGGTGCGCTACCAAGCCCGGCTCATTTTTGATTTATCATAGAGATGAGGTCTTGCCAAGTTGCCCAGGCAGGTCTCGAACCCACAGGCTCAGGCAATCCACTCACCTCAGCCTCCCAAAGCGCGGGACTACAGGCCCCCGAGCCCGGCTTACAATTGTTTTTAATTGGCAAAATTTACCGGTATGTCAGCAATTATAAGCAACATATTTAACTGTGAAATTTTTTCTTGTATGGTTCTGTTACAGAATGACATGACCTCTAATTCAGAAAGCCCATTTGGTACTTCAGGAATCCTTATAGCCTATTTGTGTTGGGTTTTTACATCATATGTTGAAGCCGTGGGTTATGTCCTAGTTTTAAACTAGTTACACACATAACTTCTAAGGGGTGTGGTTAGGCTGTTTGGGTTAAAAGGAACAGAAAATCTTCCAACTCATCTCAAGTTGGGGAAAAGTGGAACAGACTCTAACTGAAAAAAAAAAAAAAAAAAAAAAGAGGCCTCAGCTCAGAACAGGCACCCCAGACTCTGTGGTGCCCATGGGTACTGGGGTGCTGGTAGGGCTCTGGTTTCACCCAGCTCTTGTGTCCATATGCCTTGTTGCGCCTCAGCAAAAAGAGTTATTGAGCCATACCCTAGTGCCAGGGCTGTACGTGATTGTCCAGGCTGTGTCTAGCGGTAAGGACATCACTCCGTGGGAACAGAATTTTTTTTTGGGGGGCGGTTGGTGTCTCACTCTGTCATCCAGGCTGGAGTGCAGTGGCTTGCTCACAGCCACTGCAGCCTCGATCTGCTGACTCGGTCCATCCTTCCGCCTCAGCTTACAAGTAGCTTGAACTGTAGGCATGCGCTACCATGCCTGGCTAATTTTTGTGATTTATTGTAGAGAAGAGGTCTCACCAAGTTGCCCAGGCTGGTCTCTAACCCCTGGACTCAGGCAGTCCACTTGCCTTGGCCTCCCAGAGTGCTGGGATTACAGGCTGAGCCACTGTGCCTGGCTGGGAACAGAATTTTTATGTCGTTGATCTGGACTAACCTGAAAGATTGCTTGTGAGCAAGCACAACCTTGCAGCATCCCTAGACAGAGGCCTGAGCCGCTCGGGAGAGCGCCTCCTAGCACACATGGCCATGCACAAATAGTTGCTGGCACCTATGCATATCCCCTGGGCCTTGAGAGCTGATTGTTTTTTCTGTGTGTGTGTAGGAGTCTTACTCTGTTGCCCAGGCTGGAGTGTACACACTCACAGCCACTGCAGCCTCGGCCTGCTGGGCTTGGGCTATCCTTCCACCTCAGCCTTCCAAGTAGCTGGAACCACAGGTGTGCAGCATCACACCTGGCTAGATTTTTTATTTATTTAATTGTTTTTTTAATTGTAGAGACAAGGCCTTACCAAGTTGCCCAGGCTGGTCTCAAACCCCTGGGCTCAGGCAGTCCTCTCACCTCAGACCTCCCAAAGTGCTGGGATTATAGGCGTGAGCCTGACTGAGGGCTGATTCTTGACCCCCTTCCTATTTGGAGGGTGGGGAATGAGGGGGTTCTGTGGTGGGGGCATCATTGTGGGAGGTGAATTCAGTTCAGAGTGAGTATGAGCAGCCTGTGGGCAAGTGTCTGTGTGTAGGAACTGTCTGGAGGCTTCTGGAAGCCACTCTCTCTGTGCTGAGGAGGTGCCCACACTAGAGCAGCTTTGCTTAATTCTCAATGGGACACAGAGGCTCTGGCCACTGATTTAAAATGTGTTTGTATATGAGACATCATCCAGGTGAGTTTAAACTGGATGTTCCTTATTAAACCCAGAGCCATTGTTCCCCGCCCGCTCTGCCCTGCCCCTTGCTCTCCTCTCCCCCCCACCCTTTCTGGGTATGTGCCCAAGTGTGACTGAGGCTGAATATGACTGATGGTGCATCAGCCTGCGACCCTGCTCTCCCTGGCGGGGCCACTCCACCAGACTATTCAGGTTGGACAATAATATGCTTGCTTGATTTTTTTACTGAAGGAAAGTATTCCTTCCCTGCACAAGGCACTGAACAGTCAGGCACACCTTATCCCCTTCTCTTATCTCCAGTATTTTCTCTTTGGTTTCTTTGTGTATTTATGCCTCTGGGTCCTCTTCTACTACTAAGGACTCTGTATCTTTAGTCAAAATTTCCCAAAAGAGATCTGATAGATCATCGATTATTGCCACTGTTGGTTAAGGTCTTGGGGTCAGAGCGCCTCCTAAGTCACCCAGTAGCCCTCCAGAGGGACTGCCCTTGGGTGGGTGCTCACCCCTTGATGCCAGGTTGCGTGGAGGGACACGGTGGGAGCTGAGGGAAGGGGAGGAATTCTGGACCATGTGGCCTGTGGAAAGGGAATTTCTTTTCTTCTAGTATGTCCTATCATACTCTTCCAGTCTTCGTTTTCCCTGACATCTGGTTTGGCTATTGTTGCTTTTTTTTGAGTTGGAGTCTCACCCTGGAGTGCTGGAGGCTGGAGTGCAGTGGCGAGCTCCTGGCCACCACAACCTCCACCTGTTGGGCTCAGGTGATTCTTTCGCCCCAGTCTTCCAAGTAGCTCTAACCACAGGCATGCACCACCATGCCCAGCAAATTTTTTGATTTATTGCAGAGATGAGGTCTCGCCAATTTGTCCAGACTGGTCTCGAACTCAGGTAATCCTCTCACTTTGGCCTCCCAAAGTGCTGGGATTATAGGTGTGAGCCACCACTCCCGACTTGCCGCTGCTTTTGATAGCTTATTTCATCTAGTGATTTATTTTGTTTCAAGAGTCTACTTAGTCATAGCGGGCAGTTAATAATCCCTTTCTTAGATGGGATCGTTTTATTGCATCTATCTCATTCTCTGTGAACCTACCCACGTACATGTCTAACTACCTGTCTACCCTAGTCAGTGTTTCCCAAAATGTTTTTATAGCATACTAATACGTTGCAAGTATTTTAAGTGTTCTGAATTCAAATAAGCTTATAATGCAAGCACTTTAAAGCCTCAGAAACATAGTATAGAGGGTTTTGTTTGTTTATGTCCCTACTCCTTATCCCAAAGACTACCTGTGACCTTCTCATTCTATAGAACACAGTTTGAGAAAAACATGTAAAATTAATTCTTTGTTATCCAAATGTCTTGTTCTCATTCTTCTTTTTTTTTTTGGAGTTGGAGTCTCACTCAGTTGCCCAGACTGGAGAGCAGCGGCCGCTCCCGGCTACCACAGTCTTGACCTGCTGGGCTCCGGCGATCCTTCCGTCTCAGCCTTCCAAGTAGCTGGAGTTACAGGCACGCGCTACCACACCCGGCTAATTTTTTTTATTTATTGTAGAGATGAGGTCTTGCCAAGTTGCCCAGGTGGGTCTCAAACCCATGGGCTCAGGCAATTCACTTACCTCAGTCTCCCAAAGCATGGGATTACAGGCTGAGCCACCGAGCCTGGCCTCATTCTTCTTAATAAAGAAGTAAGAGACAAGTGCAGTGACCTGCACTGTAATCCCAGCATTTTGGGAGGCAGAGGTGAGAACATTGCCTGAGCCTAGGGTTTTGAGACTGTGGTAGCCATGATCATGCCACTGTACTCCAGCCTAGGTGACAGAGGAGACCCCGACTCAAAAAAGAAAAATGAACTGGGCACGGTAGCTCATGCCTGCAAATAAATCAAAAAATTAGCCAGGTGTGGTGGCACATACTGTCACCTACACCATATTCTATTAGTTAGAATCATGTCACTAAGTCCAGCCTAGACTAAGAGGGAAGATAATTAAACTCTGTGTGAAGAGAGAAGTATCAAAGAATTTGTGGATTTTCAAAACTACTACAGGAGTTCAAAGGAGAGAGAGATGACAGATTTTAAAAATTATTTTTTGACCAGATGGCTAATGCTTGTAATCCCAGTATTTTGGAAGGCTGAGGCAGGAGATTGCTAGAGCCCAGAAGTTTGAGATCAGTCTAAACAACACAGCCAGGAAGACCTTGTCTCTACAAAAAGTCTAAACATTAGCTGGGTGTGGTGGCACATACCTGTGGTCCCAGCTACTCAGGAGACTGAGGCAGAAGGATCACCTGAGCCTAGGAAGTCAAGGCTGTGGTGAACCACTGCACTCCTGCCTAGGGGACAGTGTTTTTCCCCTTAATGAGTTGCTTTCAAGAGACGCTTTAGTCTGACTTGAGGGTCTTACAGGAAATTGACATGACCAGAACCTTGCGTTATTCATCTTCTCTCTCTACCTGCATTGAGATGTCCTTTATTTTCTACCTTCCTCTTCTTACATCAGAACTAACCTATTTTATTTAAAACTGTTTTTGGGCCAGGCTCGGTGGCTCAGCCTGTAATCCCAGCACTTTGGAAGGCCAAGGTGAGTGGGTTCTCTGAGCCTGTGGGTTCGAGACCAGCCCAGCCAACTGGGCGAGATCTCGTCTCTACAATAAAGCAAAAATTAGCTGGGCGTGGTAGCGTGCGCCTGTAGTTCCAGCTACTTGGAAGGCTGAGGTGGAAGGATCACTGGAGCCCAGCAGGTGGAGGCTGTGGTAGCCGGGAGCATGCCACTGCTCTCTAGTCTGGGCAACAGAGTGAGACTCCAACTTAAACAAAACAAAACAAAAGAAACTGTTTTTGATTGGGCCACTCTTATTTCCTACCGTTTTAGTACCTTTTCCTCAGTTCTTTAATCTTCCTACTCATTTGATCACTTCATATTTTGTGTTGATGTTCATTACTTGCATTTCTGTTTTAGTGTTAATCATGTTCTATTAGATTTTAAACCCCTCGAAAGCCGAAACTTTCCTTTATACCAGTATATATGCTCACACTTAGAATTAGATGTGTTCTAATAAACATATTTCATTGAATCTAAGATGCCATGATTTGTAAGTTGCATCATCATCATCATCATTTTTTTGAGTCAGAGTCTCACTCTGTCACCCAGGCTAGAGTACAGTGGCATGCTTCTCATGGCCACCGCAACCTCGACCTGTTAGGGTCAGGTAGGCGATCCTTCCGCCTCAGCCTTCCAAGTAGCTGGAACTACAGGCACAAGCAACAATGCCTAGCTAATTTTTCTTGATTTGTTGTAGAGATGAGGTCCCACCAAGTTGCCCAGGCTGGTCTCGAACCTGTGGACTTAGACAATCCTCTCACCTTGGCCTCCCAAAGTGCTGGGACTACAGGCATGAGCCACTGTGCCTGGCCACATCATTATTTTATATACCACTAAGAACAGAAGAATAATGCTGCCTATTAGACTGTGTAAGACCTATCCCAATTTCCGTGGTGTACAAGTGTAAGACACTGTGCGTCTTAGAGTCATTGACACATGGCCCATCTACGTAGGCTGTCATTCTTTTCACAACTGTATGTTCCCTGGAAAGCATGTCTAAAGATAGATCTTTTTTTTTTTTTTTTTTTTTTGAGTTGGAGTCTCACTCTGTCGCCCAGACTGGAGTGCAGTGGCTGCTCCCGGCCACCGCAGCCTCGACTGCTGGGCTCCAGCGATCCTTCCGCCTCAGCCTTCCAAGTAGCCGGAATTACAGGCATGCGCTACCACACCCAGCTGATTTTTTGATTTATTGTAGAGATGAGGTCTCACCTGCCCAGGCGGGTCTAAAACCCGCAGGCTCAGGCAATTCACTCACCTCAGCCTCCCAAAGGCGCGGGATTACAGACTGAGTCACCGAGCCCGGCTTAAAGATAGATCTTAAAGCAGATTATCTTTTCCCATAGGAAGAGTGTTACAGGTTATTTTCTTTCCTAAGGATGAAAAATCTTAGCTGTGGTCAATGGTACAGTAAAATCAGAGAAGCTACCATGAATCTATACACATTATAGTTAAATTACGTTCTAAGCCGGGTTCGGTGGCTCAGCCTGTAATCCCACGCTTTGGGAGGCTGAGGCGAATGGATTGCCTGAGCCCGTGGGTTCGAGACCTGCCTGGGCAACTTGGCGAGACCTCATCTCTACAATAAATCAAAAAAACCAGTTGGGCGTGGTAGCCCGTGCCTGTAATTCCAGCTACTTGAAAGGCTGAGGCGGAAGGATCGCTGGAGCCCAGCAGGTCGAGGCTGCAGTGGCTGGGAGGC
>NW_007070663.1:22189-25996 GCF_000164805.1 Carlito syrichta | reverse complement strand
ACCTCAGCCTCCCAAAGGCGCGGGATTACAGGCTGAGCCACCGAGCCCGGCTCGCTTATTTATTTTTTTGAGCCAGGGTCTCACTCTGTTGTCTCAGCAGGAGGGCAGTAGTATGATCACAGCTCACCACAGCCTCCACCTCCTGGGTTCAGATGATCTTCCTGCCTCAGCGTTCCAAGTTGCTGGGCCTATAGTTGTGTGTCACCATGCTTGGCTAATTTTTTGATTTTCGTTTTTTATAGAGATGAGGTCTTGCTGTGTTGCCTAGGTTGGTCTTCAACTCCTGGGCTCAAGTAATTTTCCTGCCTCAGCCTCCCAAAGTACTGAGATTATAGGTGTGAACCACTACGCCCGGCCTGCTAACTTAACTTTTTTTTTTTGAATTGGAGTCCCACTCTGTTGCCCAGACTGGAGTGCAGTGGCATGCTCCCAGCCACTGCAGCCTCAACCTGCTGGGCTCCGGCGATCCTTCCGCCTCAGCCTCAACTGGAACTACAGACACGCGGTACCATGCCCGGCTAGTTTTTTGATGTATTGTAGAGATGAGGTCTTGCCAAGTTGCCCAGGCGGGTCTCGAACCCTCACGCTCAGGCAATCCACTCACCTCAGCCTCCCAAAGCGCGGGATTACAGGCTGAGCCACCGAGCCCGGCTAACTTAACTTTTAATATTGTGTCTCCTTATGATTCTATCCGTTAACTTCTCCATCAGCACTCTCTTCCTTTAACACTGATGTATCCCCAACCTGCGTGTTTAAAATATGGCTTGAATCTTTCGCCTGAAATCCAGATCCATGTTACTTTCTGCCTCCTTGAATGTCTTTTGAGTATTAAGCTTCAACTGTAATATTTGTCTACTCTTAACTGTTATACTATCAAAGAAAAGTAGTTAAGAACGCTAGACTCAGTCTGCAACTTAAACTGCTTACTAGCCCAAACTTCAAGCAATTTCTTTTTTTTTTTGAGTTGGAGTCTCACTTGGTTGCCCATACTTGAGTGCAGTGGCACGCTCCTGGCCACTGAAGCCTCGACCTGCTGGGCTCTGGCGATCCTTCCACCTCAGCCTTCTGAGTAGCCAGAACTACAAGCGCGCGCTACCATGCCCTTTTAATTTTGATTTATTGTAGCGACGAGATCTTGCCAAGTTGCTTGGTGGGTCTCGAACCTGAGGACTCAGGCAATCCACTCACCTTGGCCTCCCAAAGTGCTGGGATTACAGGTTGATCCACCAAGCCCAGCCCAAGCAATATTTTTGCCTTTGTGTGTCAGTTTCTTCATGTGTAAAATGGAGATAATAACAGTACTCATCTCATGGTGTTGCGAGAACCAAGTAACTGATAACATATAAAATGTTTAAAGAGTCTCTGGCAAATAGTAAGTGCTCAATACATATTAGTCTAATTTTTTTTTGGGTTGGAGTCTCACTCTGTTGCCCAGATTTGAGTGCAGTGGCATGCTCCTGGTCACTGAAATCTTGACCTGCTGGGCTCCGGCGATCCTTCTCCCTCAGCCTTCCAAATAGCTGGAACTACAGCTGGCTAATTTTTTGATTTATTGTAGAGATGAGGTCTCACCATGTTGCCCAGGCAGGTCTTGAACCCGCGGGCTCAGGCAATCCACACACCTCAGCCTCCCAAAGCTCAGGATTACAGGCTGAGCCACTGAGCCCGGCTTAGCCTATTTTATTATTACTGTCATCATCATCAACTGACCCAGCTTTCCACTCTTTCTCTTTGTTATCTGCACCACTCAACAACCGGGACCCATTGTAGGAGCAGTGGGTTAACTCTAGAGGATTCCGATATGTTCTCTCTCAGGAACCATTTCTAACATTCCTGCTGTTCCTTGAGTATAGGAAATGCTACCAAACAGTATGTGATTAAATACCAAGCGGATAGCACAGACCATGGAGTAGTAGTGGAGTTGGGATGTTAACTGTTAACAAGTGATCAGAATATCATGGTTTAGCTGCTCATCTTAATCATGATGTCCCTGAAGGAGATTTTACGTAGAACAATGGCAAGTGGGAGATTCAGGGTATTACTTCATTATTAATTGGGCTTTTGGCCAAAATCCTCATGTAGAGTTGTCCAGTAATCTGGGTTGGAGCATGTTGCTTAAGCTCAGGACCTAAGCAGGTCGCTCCCTCCTACTCGTAGGCTGACTGGTTTACAAAAGAAGGCCCGAGCATTAGTCTTTATTTATTTATTTTGAGTTGGAATCTCACTCCCTCACTCAGGCTGGAGTGCAGTGGCATGCTCATGGCCACCCCAGTGTCGACCTGCTGGGCTCCGGTGATCCTTCTGTCTCAGCCTTCCAAGTAGCCGGAACTACAGGCGTGCGCTATCACGCCCTGCTAATTTTTGATTTATTGTAGAGACGAGGTCTTGCCAAGTTGCCTGGGCTGGTCTTGAACCTGTGGGCTCAGGCAATCCTCTTGTCTCGGCCCCCAAAGTGCTGGGATTACAGGCTGAGCCACGGAGCCTGACTGAACATTAGTCTTTAGAGTGTGAGAGAGATGAGCAAGAGCAGGATAGCAAGCTCTCATATGTAGTAACTTGTTTTCTGTCACTGGTGCTTGAATTGGGATGTATGTAACTTTTTTTCTTTTTGAGTTGGGGTTGCTATGTCGCCCAGGCTGAAGTGCAGTGGTACGCTCATGGCCACCGCAGCCTTGACCTGCTGGGCTCCGGTGATCCTTCTGACTCAGCCTTCCAAGAAGCTGTAGCTACATGCATGCGTCATCACACCTGGCTAATTTTTTTGGGTTTATTGTAGAGATGAGGTTTTGCCAGGTTTCCCAGGCTGGTCTCGAACCTGTGGGTTCAGGCAGTCCTCTCACCTCGGTCTCCCAATGTGTTGGGATTATAGGCATGAGCCACCGCGCCTGACCCGATGTATGTAACTTTTAATCTTTATCCATCTTCATCCTTGTAAACAGGGTCCAGTCAGTATTTATGGCAGCCTATGGTATAAATCCCAATAGATAATGTGGTATTAACACACCAGTGTTCCCTCCCTTAGGTTCAGGAAGGCAAGGGATGGAGGAGAGAGCTAGGCATCTTGTCCAGGTTCACCTCTCTCGTGAGGTTGGTTTAATAGCCTGAGAGGAATAACTACAAGCATTTGACCATCTGTTTAGCAGCCCTACATTCTGACGTATTTCAGGATAGTCCCTGGGACCTGGGAGGGAACTGTCAAGTATTTTTCAAATTTAGGATTAGATTACCCTATAAAGAACAGTTAAGGAAAAATGTAGGTTCATAGAGTCCTGGCAATAAAAAAAGTAAAAGGAAAAAAAACAAGGAAAAATGTAATGTGATAAATAAGATTTGCCATTTGAAAAAGTCCACCATTTGTGATAGCTGCTGTGGCATTTTGGTAATGTGTTGATTCTAATTTTGGTAACAGGAGTGTAATCTTGAGGAATATGATTATATATGATATATTAGTAGAGCAAGGCTGAAGCCTAACCGTATTACACTCTGTCTGAAACAAGCATGTGACTGGGGGAGGGGGAAGGATGAACTTGGAGGCTAGAAGGGAAACCACCAGCGTTTCCTGCCACTCAGCTGCCACAGCTTCAGGTGTGCTGTGGCTTGTGAACTCCAAGAGGGTGAGGTCACAACTTTGGTCACTGCAGTGGACCTTGAGTGTGAGGAATGCCATAGGAATTCATTTGTTCAGTGGATGAATAATTTTATTGTATGGTGTTACTGAGGTAGAGATAAAGGTGATTTGGCTTAATCTCTTTTTTCTTTGAGTTGGAGTCTCACTCTGTCGCCCAGACTGGAGTGCAGTGGCCGCTC
>NW_007070663.1:16829-21969 GCF_000164805.1 Carlito syrichta | reverse complement strand
TTTTTTTTTTTTTTTTTTTTTTGGAGTCGGAGTCTCACTCTTGTCCAGACTTGAGTGCATTAGCGGCTCCTGGCCGCCGTAGCCTCGACCTGCTGGGCTCCGGTGATCCTTCTGCCTCAGCCTTCCAAGTAGCTGGAACTACAGGCGCCGCTACCACTCTCGGCTAATTTTTTGATTTGTTGTAGAGATGAGGTCTCACCAAGTTGCCCAGGCGGGTCTCGAACCCGTGGGCTCAGGCAATCCACTTACCTCAGCCTCCCAAGACGCGGGATTACAGGCTGAGCCACTGAACCCGGCTATAACCTCTTGACCTCAAGGCATGAAGCTGATTTTTGACAATTTTTTTTTTTGAGTTGGGGTATCACTCTGTTGCCCAGGCTAGAGCGCAGTGACACGCTTACGGCCACTCCAGCGTATACTTGCTGGTCTCAGGAGATCCTTCTCTCTCAGCCTTCCAAGTAGCCGGAACTACAGGCACGCACTACCATGCCTGGCTAATTTTTGATTTTATTGTAGAGATGAGGTCTCGACAAGTTGTCTGGGCTGGTTTCGAACACGCAGGCTCAGGCAATCCACTTGCCTCGGCCTTCTAAAGTGCTGGCGTTACAGGCTGAGCCACCAAGCCTGGCTGATAAATGTACTTTTTTTTTTGAGTTGGAGTCTCACTCCGTCACCCAGACTATAGTGCAGTGGCTGCTCCTGGCCATCGCAGGCTTGACCTGCTGGGCTCTAGCAATCCTTCCGCCTTAGCCTTCCAAGTAGCTGGAACTACAGGTGCGCGCAACCACGCCGGCTAATTTTTGATTTATTGTAGAGATGAGATCTCGCCAAGTTGCCCAGGTGGATCTCGAACCCGCGGGCTCAGGCAATCTACTTACCTCAGTCTCCCAAACTCCACTCCCGTGGGATTACAGGCTGAGCCACCGAGCCTGGCTGATAAATTTACTTTTAAATGCCAATTTTAAATTGTTTCTGTCAACTTATATATATTTTTAGAGACAGGGTCTCTCTGTTACCCAGGCTGGAGTACTGTGGTGTGACATAACTGACTACAGCCTCCAACTCCTGGGCTCAAGAGAGCCTCTTGTCTCAGTTTCCTGAATAGCAAGGACTACAGGTGTACACTACCCTGTCTGGGTAATTTTTGAATGTTTTTGTAGAGACATGGGCTGTCTATATTGCCCAGGCTTGTATCGAACTCCTGGCCTCAAGTGATCCTCTCGTGTCAGCCTCCCAAAGTGCTACGATTGCAGGTATGATCCACCAAACCTGACCTATTTCTGTCAATTTAGAACCCAATGTTCTGAATATATTCTGAAGTTACAGTATCCAAGAATTTCTTGAAACTCTTGCTTTTTCAGGGCATTGGGGAGCTGGATGGAGAGAGAGGAATCTTCCCTTTTCTAGCCTTCTTACATACTGTTTATTGTATGTAAACATGAGGTAATTAAAATAAATACGAATAAAAGTGTGTATTTTTAATTTTTAGATTCTTGTCCTTCTCATTTTATCTGCTTTAGTGAAATATGATTTAATTAATGTAATGAAATGGGACACACAAATGGACCAAGACACAGATTGTGCCCTTGATGAGTTTTCTTTTTTTTTTTTTTTTAACTTTTATCTGCATTTATTTCATGCTGAATTTATTCCCGTGCCATAAGTTTTTGTTTCTTCAGTTTTTCTGGGATACCTTTTTCTTCTGTGCAACCTCCTCCTCTGGCTTAGGAACAATCTGCTCCTTTTCGGTGAGGATCATCTCAACGTGGCAGGGGGAGTTCATGTAAGGGTTGATCCGACCATGAGCCTGGTACGTCCGGTGGCGCATCTTGGGGGCTTTGTTCGCCTGGATGTGGTCAATGACCAGAGAATTGACATCTAAGCCCTTAAGCTCAGCATTACTCTCTGCATTGTTAAGCATGTGCAGCAAAAATTCAGCACTCTTTTTGGGCCACCGACCCTGTATCCAGCCCCACTGTTTGGCCTGGGCACACTTTCCAACTCCACTGTTGTAGCGGCGGAAAGGCACACACTGTTTCTGTAAGGTGACATCTTTCAGGTACTTGGTGGCTTTTTATATGTGCATGCCCTTGATTCATGCCCTTGATGGCCTGTGCAGTTTCTCGGGTGTTCTTGAAGTGAACGCGCAGGTTGGAGCCTTGGGACTTGCACGACTTCGTGGGGTTGTCCAGGTCGAGCGAGTAGTGGACCATCCTGGCGAGTCACCTCAGGCCGCTTAGGGGAAGAGGAAGAGCGGGGGTTTCTGGAGTTGTCTTACTAATGGGAAAGATAAGACTTGTACACAAAACCAGGTGTAGTGGCTCATGCCTGTAATCCCAGCACTTTGGGAGGCAGAGGTGAGAGGATTGTTTGAGCCCACGGTTTCAAGATCAGCCTGGGCAACTTGGCGAGACCTTGTCTCTGCAATAAATAAAAAAATTAGCTGGGTGTCGTGGTGCGTGCTTGTAGTTCCAGCTACTTGGATGGCTGAGGAGGAAGGATCACCTGAGCCCAGCAGGTTGAGCCTGCGGTGGCTGTGAGCGTGCCCACTGTACTCTAACCTGGGCAGCAGAGTGAGACTCTGACTCAAAAAATAAAAAATAAAAGACTTGTACACATCTGAGTACTAGGTAGAAGAAAGTGCTTCACGAGGGTGATGGTACTGTGGTTTAAGAAAGAGAATCAGCTCTGGCTTGGGGCATTAGGGAAGATTTGGTATAGGAGGTAGTGTTTATCCTATATTCTGAAGGATTGGCAGGATTTGGACATGTGGTAAGTAGGTAAGAGGATTTCAGGCAGGAAATTGCATGGAGCAGAGGTGCAGAGACTGGAGAGCAGGCGAAATGGTGAGTGCTTCAGCTGCTTCTATGATGAGGATTATTGTGTTTCAATTTTCTTTTTTTAAAATGTCTTTTAAAATGTTCTGTAGCAGATGGAGGCAGCCATAGTTTCTCCAGTTCAGGTAACTCATATTTGAAGCTGTAACTGGTAATTATTCAAACCACGTAGCAAGAGCATTTCAGAGAGGGAGTTCCTTGGATTGGTTTCTCCAAAGAAAATGAACTGGTTTGGCCAGCCACAGAGCACTGGAAAGACAGATTGAGATCATAACATGGGAGACTTTTTTTTTTTTTTTTTTTGAGTTGGAGTCTCACTCAGTTGCGCGTGCTGGAGTGCCATGGCACATTCTGGCCACCCCAGCGTCAATGCACTAGGCTCCGGCAATCCTCCTGCCTCAGCCTTCCAAGTAGCTGGAACTACAGGTACGTGCTACCATGCTGGCTAATTTTAAAAAATTTTTTGTATAGACGACATCTCGCCAAGTTGCTTGGGCTGCTGGTCTTGAACCCGTGGGCTCAGGCAATCCACTTGCCTCAGTCTCCCAAAGTGCCGGTATTATAGGCTGAGCCACCGAGCCTGGCCAGCATGGGGAGGTTTAAAACCAGGGTAAGACTTTGATAACTTCATGTGTTCAAATTAAGTAAAATTGTAATTACTTATAGTAGTCATTTTTGTACAATTCAAACAGTACCACTCCCTCAATGTTCTTCCAAACATTTTCTATGCATATATAAGTACACTATACATACTATCTCAGACTTTTTATTTTATTTTAAAGTTGTGGGGTACAAGTCATAAGCGGTTTATCTCAGATTGAAGAAAATATTTCAAACATTTTTCTTTTCTTTTTTTTGAGTTGAGGCCTCACTCAGTCGCCCAGGCTGGAGTGCAGTGGTGAATGACCATTCTCAACCTCCTGGGGTCAGGCGATCCTTCTGCCTCAGCTTCCTGAGTAGCTGGGACTACAGACACTTGCCACAATGCCTGGCTTTTAAAAAAAATTTTTTTTAGAGACGAGGTCTTGCTATGTTGCTTATGCTGGGCTCAAACTCCTGAGCTCAAGTAGTCCTCCTGTCTTAGCGTCCCAAAGTACTAGGATTATAGGTATGAGCCACTGCACCGGACCTCAAGCCAAACTTGTTTTCTAATTCAATACTTATTATAGCTCAGGGTTTTTGTTTTGTTTTGTTTTGTTTTTTTTGTTTAAGACAGCTGCATTCCACCAGACTGGGCAAATTTACAAATAAATGTAGATTTATTTATCTACAATAAATAAAAAAAATTAGCTGGGCGTGGTGGCACACACCTGTAGTTCCAGCTGCTTGGAAGGCTGAAGTGGAAGGATCGCTTGAGCCTAGCAGGTTGAGGCTGCAGTGGCCCTATACTTCAGCCTGGGTGACAGTGAGACTATGACTCAAAAAAAAAAAGATAAAAGATAAAACAACTGTATAGTGCGATCTCGTATAGATGTATTCTTTACTTTTCCTTAAATTTTCACTTAAATTGTTTCTGATTTTTTTTCTTTTTTTGGCATCTTCATATCTGTAAATGCTGTACAATTGTACAGGTAGTTCTATAGGGTGAATTCTAAGTGGAATTGCTGAATCAGTGGGTATGTGTATTTTTCACTTTGAAAGCTATAAATACATTGCTCTCTAATATGTGCCAATGTGCACAGTGTTTCAGGGTTTTTATTTCCATGCCTTCTCAGCAACATTGGATATTATGAAATTTCTTAATCTTTGCTAATTTCACAGGTAAAAAAGTGTACGATTTTTTTTTCTTTAAAGAGATGGCATCCCATTTTGTCACCCAGGATGGAGTGCATCAGCAACATTATAGCTCTCACTGTACACAGTACCCACCAACTCCTGGGCTCAAGTGATCCTCCTACCCTAGCCTCACAAGTAGCTGGCACTACAGACTTGCTGCCACACCTGGCTAATTAAAAAAAATAAAAGTTGTTTTGTAGAGACAGCATCTTGCTGTGTTGTGCAGATTGGTGTCCAACTCCTGTCCTCAAGTGATCCTCCCATCTCAGCCTACCGAATAGCTGGGATTACAGTAGTTACCATACCAGGCTCCAGCAGTACCATTTTTTTTTTGAGTTGGAGTCTCACTCTGTCGCCCAGACTGGAGTGCAGTGACTGCTTCCGGCCACCGCAGCCTTAACCTGCTGGGCTCCGGCGATCCTTCCGTCTCAGCCTCCCAAGTAGCCGGAATTACAGGCATGTGCTACCACTCCTGGCTGATTTTTTGATTTATTGTAGAGATGAGGTCTCGCTGCCCAGGCGGGTCT
>NW_007070663.1:13584-16513 GCF_000164805.1 Carlito syrichta | reverse complement strand
GAAGGCTGAGGCAGAAGGATCGCCAGAGCCCAGTAGGTCGAGGCTGTGGTGGCTGGGAGAGGCCACTGCACTCCAGTCTGGGTGACAGAGTGAGACTCCAACACACACACACACACAAAATACTTTTTGTCGTCTCTCGGCAATAGAGACAGGTGGTTTATGTGTGTATGGAGTACTTCTTTTTGAGTATCCTTTATTTATTTTTTGAGCTGGAGTCACTCTGTCGCCCAGGCTGGAGTGCAGTGGCATGCACCGCAGCCACCACAGCCTTGCCCTGCTGGGCCCAGGTGATCCTTCCGATTCAGCCTTCCAAGTCGCTGGAGCTACAGGTGCATGCCACCACACCTGGCTAATTTTTTTGATTTATTGTAGAGACGAGGTCTCACCAAGTTGCCCAGGCTAGTCTTGAACCCATGACCTCAGATGGTCTTCTTGCCTTGGCTTCCCAAAGTGCTGGGGTTACAGGCGTGAGCCACCGCGCCCGGCTTTAATCTTCCTTTTATTTTATTTTTGAGTCAAAGTCTTACTCTGTTGCCCAGGCTGGAGTGCAGTGGTATACTCATGGCTACCAAGACCTTGACCTGTAGAGCTCAGGTGATTCTTCTGCCTGAACCTTCCAAGTAGCTGGAATTACAAAGGTACGTCACCATGCCCGGCTTATATTTTGAATTATTGTAGAGACGAGGTCTTGCCAACTTGCCAAGGCTAGTCTCAAAATCCTGGGCTTAGGCAATCCTGTCACCTCCAAAGTGCTCGGATTACAGGTGTGAGCCACCGTTCCTGGCCAAATTTACTCTTTTAAAGGCAACTGTTTCTACGTTTTGGTCATTTATTTTAAAATTGAGTGCTAACTATTGATTTATAATAAATGCCTCTCAAGCTGCACTTGAGTTCCTCTCTTTCTTCCAAACTCATCAGCATAGTAGACCCAAAATGTGACCTGGGAAAGGGCAGCTCTCCTGTATTTTTCCAGTTGAGACAACTCTCACTGGAGAGTGCAGTCAGGCCAGCTGGGTTCTGAAATGGAGTTATGCCTGACAACTGCTTTGGAATCTCAGTGCTGTGGTACTGGATGGAGTGATTTCTTTTAAATAATTTGTAGTTGAAACGGATTTCCAACTGCTAGAGGTGATAGAAACTTTGACTTTGACTTTTTCTGAAAATGTTTTAAATACAAAATCTGAAGTGATAAATGCTTCTGAGGTAAAGAAACTAAAATACTGTAAGTACTTAAAATTCGTATGTCGGTTTTTTAGGTCAACTTCTTTGTTGTTACTCTGATCATTGTTTTGTTTCAGAGATTTCTTACTATTTACTGAAGTGTGTGTGTGTGTGTATGTGTGTGTGTGTGTGTATGTGTATGGTAAGAAGACTAAATTGCTTCACTTTTGTTTTGAGCTGGAGTCTCACTCTGTCACCCAGGCTGGGGTGCAGTGGCACGCTCCTGGCCACCACAGCCTCGACCTGCTGGGTTCAGGTGATCCTCCTGCCTCAGTCTTTCAAATAGCTGGAACTACAGGCTTGCGCTACCATGCCTGGCTGCTTCACTTTTTTCTTTCTTTTTTTGTGTTGGGGTCTCACTCTGTTGCCCAGACTAGAGTGCAGTATTATACTTATGACCACCACAGGCTCGACCTACTGGGCTCAGACGACCTTTCTGCCTCAGCCTTCAAAGTAGCTGGAACTACAGGTGTGTGCCACCATGCCTGGCTAATGTTTTTTATTTATTGTAGAGATGAGGTCTTGCCAACTTGTCCATACTGGTCTTGAACCCCTGGGCTCAGGCAGTCCTCTTGGCCTTGGCCTCCCAAAGTGCTGGGATTACAGGCATGAGCCACTGTGCCTGGCTCCCTCTCATCTTTCATTATTTTAAAATATTTTTGTGCCTTTTCTGTTTGGAAAGTCATTTTTCATTGGCCTGCTCTTAGTCATTAAATTATGGGATCAGATTGGTCTGAAGGTAGTGAGTTATCTCTGTGCACTGTTACAGGATCAACTCCCTGTTCTACTTCTCCCCTGCTCACGGTGCACCTGACTAGTCTAGAACAATTACATATATCCTCTTTTCCCCTCTTCATGTCGCTTTTCTTGTTACTAATTTTTTCATGTCTTAAGGTTTTTTTCCTACCGTAAAGTCCTTTGACCTTTTGGTTGTAGTTTTGATTACAGTGGATTTTTTTCTTGGGCTTTTAATTAGATTTCCTTTTCCTTTAGCTCTTCATCGGAAGATGGAAGGTGATGCTGAGTGACACTTGGGTCAGTGGCCTGATTACTTAGGATGAGACTAATATGAACATTGGGTGGTTGGATATAGTGTTTAACTTAGCTTGTTGATGTTTCCATTTCAACTTGAAAGTTGTTTCCTAGCTTAGAGACACTGTCCTGAAAAAGTTACCCAATGTATGAAGAATAAACAATGTAGTGATCAAGGTGAGGTCTTAGATCTGGATGAGGTATGGGGATATGCTGTTCAACTCTAGAAACAATATTTTGTGATGTTGATTAGATGGGAGAGATTTACTGGGTCTTTTAAACACATTTTATATGTGCTGTATAATTCATGTGTTTTTCTTGCTTCACTAAAATGTCCTAACCATGATAGCCTCTGTGCATTATAAAAATAAGCTTGCTGGAACTCCTGGTCAGCATGAGGAGGACTGAGTTTCTCTGCTTGAAGTATATGTGCCTTGCTTCCTTAGTGTCGCATAGGGACAGTTGTGCTTATACTGAAATGAACCAGTAGATATGGAAATACTCTGAAAATATGCTTATAATCTACAGGCTGGACATGGTAGCTTGTGCCTGTAGTCCCAACTTCTGAGGAGGTCGAGGTGAGAGGATCACTTGAACCCTGGAGTTCAAGGCTGCAGTAAGCTATGATCACACCACTGCACTTCAGCCTGGGCAACAGAGCAAGACCCTGACTCTT
>NW_007070663.1:11512-13564 GCF_000164805.1 Carlito syrichta | reverse complement strand
TTGAGTTGGAGTCTTACTCTGTCACCCAGGCTGGAGTGCAGTGGCACGCTCATGGCCACCGCAGCCTTGACCTGCTGGGCTTAGGCTATCCTTTTGCCTCAGCCTTCCAAGTAGCTGGAACTACAGGCACATGTCCCCACACCCAATAACCCTGACTTTAAAAAAAAAAAAAAAAGTGTAGAGAGCCAGAGTTAGCCTGTAGCCTCTGAAATGATTTCTGAGGCCATTTTTTTTCTCTTTAAAGTTGTTTATTTCAGTCTAATCAGGAAGGAAACACTGAACCTTTCTTGCTTTCTGGTAGTCAAAGATTAACTGGTAATTAGAACAGTTTTTTTTTGTTTTTGTTTTTGTATTTTTGTCTTTAAACTATCCTGACTCAGGGGAGTATTGTCTGGTCTCATGAGAAGCCCATTGAATTTAAGTTTTTTCACTTTTGGCTTCGGTGTTTGAGATTGTTTTTCCTCCTGCAGGAAGTGGCTATATTTTCATGACTTCCCTAGGAGAATAGAGGTGCTGACAGAGTCCCTGCATCCTCAGTCCCATTTGCTCTAGTCTTTCCCTCTTGCAGGTTGCCAGGATGCTGATTGCTGTCCTGGCTGAGGGGGGACTAGCTTTCACATCCAAGGCATCTTTTGAGGACATCAAAGTACTGGAAAGGAGGAAAATGTGAAGCTTGCAGAGAACCACATGCTGTTGATATGCTCACCATGGTGATTTATGAGCCTTGGAAATTTGGGCCTTTGATATAACTGTCAGAAGGTGAGCCTCAGCCTGTCTGTGCATCGCTCTGAAATGATTTGCTCCAGGTTCCCAGTATCAAAATAGACCCCTGCTTCTTTATGTTCTGCTCTTCCCCTACTCTTCAAAGTTTCTTTAAACCTTCTTAAAATTGAGAAAATTAGTTTGTGTAAGACACCACTAAAAAAACCCTTGCATCTAGGGGAGGTGTTAGAGGGTTGAATGTTGCTAAAGTAGCACCAAGGAGAGAGGAATTTGACCTATTTTGAGCTCATCTGTGACCCCTGTTTAGTTCAGAAAACTCTGATGACACTGAGTTGGCAGAGCTGCATTTTTGAGGTTTAGTGTCATTTAGACATAGGACAGTCATCTGTCTTATAGGAGACAGTTGTCTAGGGCTAACTGTGCACTCTTAGCACTGTGTCACGGTCACTGTGGGATCCACTTAGATTTGTGGAGTGCTTTAGCCTCCTGCTCATGGAGTTATGAAGAGGGAAATGTGGCTTTGATATAGTTCTGGACAGAAGACCTGCTGTGTGTATTATATTGAATTAGTAATCAGTATTTGAAATGTTCTGTTTGAGTGACTGTTATAAGAGAATTCTCTAAGAATATCGATGACTATGAAATTAACCAGATACATAGTATATTTCAGAGCAAGTAAACTACCTGTATTTGTGATTACCTGGTTTTTGATGTGAATTACTGAGCTGATGTTTGTTTTTATATGCATAGAAGAATTATACACTTGGTACTCTTTCAATTATAAATTTAATGGGTTACAGGAAAATAAAGCTTGGGCTTCATTAAGTGAAGAAGGCACTCTTTTTTTCTTTTTTTAATAGACAGGCTCTTGTGCTGTTTGTCACCTACGCTGGAGTGCAGTGGTGTGATCATAGCTCACTATAGCCTCAAACTCCTGGACTCTAGCTATCCTTTTGCCTCAGCTTCCTGAGTAACTGGGACTATGGGTGTGTGCCACCATGCCTGTCTAGATTTTTTTTTTTGATACTGTTTTGCCAAGGCTAGGCTGGTCTCAGACTCCTGGTCTCAGGCAATCAATTCTCCTGCCTTGGCCTCCCAAAGCTCTGGGATTTGTAGGCATGAGCCATGGCATCTTGCAGGCACTCTTTTTTTTTTTTGAGTCGAAGTCTCACTCTGTTGCTCAGGCTGGAGTGCAGTGGCATGCTTACGGCCACCGCAGCCTCAACTAGCTGGGCTCAGGCGATCCTTCTGCCTCAGCCTTCCAAGTAGTGGGAACTACAGGCATGTACCACCATGCCCAGCTAATTTTTTTTTTTTTTTTTTTTTTTT
>NW_007070663.1:0-11373 GCF_000164805.1 Carlito syrichta | reverse complement strand
GGCTCAGGCAATCCACTCACCTCAGCCTCCCAAAGGCGCGGGATTGCAGGCTGAGCCACCGAGCCCGGCTAATTTTTTTATTTATTGTAGAGATGAAGTCTCGCTAAGTTGCCCAGGCTGTTCTCGAATTCCTAGACTCAGGCAGTCCTCTGGACTCTGCCTCCCAAAGTGCTGGGATTACAAGTGTGAGCCACTGCACCCTGTGCAGACACTCTTCTAATTTATCTTTCTTTGTGACGCTTCCTCTGTTCTTTTTTTTTGAGTTGGAGTCTCACTCTGTTGCCCAGACTGGAGTGCAGTGGCATGCTCCCAGCCACCGCAGCCTCAGCCTGCTGGGCTCCGGCGATCTTTCCATCTCAGCCTTCCAAGTAGCTGGAATTACAGGCACGTGCTACCACGCCTGGCTAATTTTTGATTTATTGTAGAGATGAGGTCTTGTCAAGTTGCCTTGGGTGAGTCTTGAACCGGCGGGCTCAAGCAGTCCGCTTTCCTTGGCCTCCCAAAGTGCTGGGATTACAGGCTGAACCACTGAGCCTAGCCTGTTCTGTTGATGATAAATTCTGGGAGATGATTGTTCTTTTTAGTGATGATGTATTTTATTTGTCCTTAACTGACCTCTGACAGGTTTTCTTTTTTTCATATTTTCTATTTTGCTTGACTTACAGAGTTATGTGTTTGAAACTAATGTCCTATGATTCCTGTGGTTGCTCAGGAGTTGTGTGTTTAATTTGAAAAAAATTTTTTAGAAGAATTCATACGTTCCATGTACTTATACTAATTATGAAAAGTAAAACTTATTCTAAAAGGAGCGATCAGGTGATTAAGTGAAACATGACTATCATAGAAATGGTGTGTAGTTTTAGGTCATACCTTACAGGAGGCTACTCTTGTCTATCTCTTTTTCCCTGGGTAGCTGGCTGTTAATAAGGGATTATCTGAGTGATATTTTGGGCTTGTCCATTCATTTGGCAATAGTTTCTTTTTAGTGTCTTTTGCAGGGTACTTTGCTAGACACCAGGGAGACAAAAAGATGAGTAAGATGTGTCCCTGCCCTTGTGGAGCTCATGACCAAAACAGAGAAACAGATATGAAAAAGAAAAAAAAATTTACCAAAGTATAGTCTGAAAAGAAGTGTAATAATAGTAGAAGCATCATGTCCAACAGCCCAGAGAGTCAAGAGTGTGCATACACCCTGGGCATTTGCATAGCGCTTATAGAGGTAACAAGAACAATAATAAGTTTTGCTTATCAACAATGTGGTTCTTGACCAGCCACCTTGAGGCAGCTATGTGATTGTGGATGTGTGGCCACTAATGGTATCTAGGGAATGGAAAGTAAATCTCTTCTTGTAAGAGGTTGGGCACCCTAACCCTGTATTCTCCTGGATTCAAAATGCCTTCCTTTATGTTTTGTTGAGTTTTAAGATATTCCCTCAGACAGTACATGAAAATAATTTTCACTTTTTTTCTGAGCCCTTTCTTTGGAAAAAGAGTTCTTTCCAAATAAAGGGGACATAATATTTGGTTTCTCAGTTCAGTCTCATATGCCAACCTTCCTTCCTCCCTATAAAAGTAAAGCCTAGCCGGGCTCGGTGGCTCAGCCTGTAATTCTGTGCTTTGGGAGTCTGAGGTGAGTGGATTGCCTGAGCCTGCCTGGGAGACTTGGCGAGACCTCATCTCTACAATAAATCAAAAAATTAGCCGGGCATGGTAGCGCGCGCCTGTAGTTCCAGCTATTTGGAAGGCTGAGGCGGAAGGATCGCGGAGCCCAGCAGGTCGAGGCTGCGATGACCGGGAGCGGCCACTGCACTCCTGTCTGGGCGATGGAGTAAGACTCCATCTAAAAAAAAAAAAAAGCAAAGCCTGACCTTTTTTCTTCCTGGAAAATGGCTTACTAATTTTATCTCTGTATGGAGGGATTGGAAAACTGTCTAAAAATAATTCATTAGCATTTTCTTAACTCTCACAGGGATCAACTTGGAGCTTTATTAATTACACTCTAAGCTGTTAGTCATAGCCATCACCTTCATTATTCTTGTACGGGCATTAAATTCATTCATTTGTCAAACAGATTTATTATTATGACCTAGATAATATAGAAGGTGCTGGGGAGACTTGCAGTATGGTCGAGTTTACCCACGTGAAGAATAAATGGTTTTTTCTCTTTTATTTATTTAATTTTGTTTTGGAGGTGGGCTTCTTTAACTGTCTTGCATTATCATTATATGTGCTGTTTCTTATCCCAAAGGAGAACACAAGTCTAGTCCTAGTCTTGGTGCATGAACCTAGAGTTCGAGAGAAAACCAGTGGTGCTGAATGCCTCCTGGGTCACCTTTCAGCCCAGGACCTGTTAGCCAGCTAACAGGTATTGGAGGTGTGTTTTCCAAGTGCAATGTTGATGTAATTGGGATATAAAAGAAATAAAAGTTATTGCATTTGGCCTCACAACTTAGGAGATAAACTTTGCAAAGATATAACATTCAGAGATTTCTAGAACAAATGTGTAGCATAACCAAATACTTAATTGTTTTGCATAACAAATATAGCTCAATTACAGGTTAGCTAGAGATTTTTGTGGATTAAAGAAATCGACTAAAGATTCATTAAGACTTTAAGAGTGGATCCTTCTTCATCAGTTAGGGTGGAAAAAAAATTAAAAAGAAAGAAAAGAAGGTGAGAGTGGTGTCTTGAGTGGGTGCTGTTTGAATAGGGGACTTGGAGAGCAGGTTAGGATAGTCTAGGCAGGAGTCAGCCTGAGGCAAGGATGAGTGTGGTGTGTATGCACAGGGTCAAGCGCAGAGAGCCTGACTGGAGTACTGAATCTGTGGGGAGGAACAGGGAGAAACAGTGAGGTGGAGCTAAGAGGACAGGGGTGGAGTGCTGGGCAGTTTCTGTGGGTCCTGGAAGGGGAAAAGTCTGTAAAGAAGCAGGCAACCAGAGCTTGGAGGCTAAGTCTTGGTACTGTGGGTCCTGGATATGAGAAGGGTGCTGGTCGGTCTTGGTGAAGAGGTGTGTGCATATTGTGTATGGGAAATTGCTTCCTGGCTGGGCTCGATGGCTCAACCTGTAATCCCAGCACTTTGGGAGGCTGAGACGAGTGGATTGTCTGAGCCCGCGGGTTCGAGACCAGCCCGGGGAACTTGATGAGATCTCGTCTCTATGATAAATCAAAAATTAGCTGGGCGTGGTAGCGTGCGCCTATAGTTCCGGCTACTTGGAAGGCTGAGGCGGAAGGATTGCCGGAGCCTAGCAGGTCGACAGTGGGGGCTGTGAGTGTGCTATGGCACTCCAGTCTGGGCAGTGGAGGGAGACTCCAACTCAACAACAACAACAACAAAATTGCCTTCTGCCACTATCATATTTGGTCATTTGACCGCTGGACAAATGGGCTTGAGAAGTCTGAGTGGCTGGTAGAGTATCACTGTAGGCTTTTATTTAGTAGCATATTTTTTTTTTTTTTTTTTTTTTTTTGAGTTGGAGTCTCACTCTGTCACCCAAACTGGAGTGCAGTGGCCGCTCCCGGCCACCGCAGCCTCGACCTGCTGGGCTCCAGCGATCCTTCCGCCTCAGCCTTCCGAGTAACCGGAATTACAGGCGCGCGCTACCACGCCCGGCTGATTTTTTGATTTATTGTAAAAATGAGGTCTCACTGCCCAGGCGGGTCTCGAACCCGTGGGCTCAGGCAATCCACTCACCTCAGCCTCCCAAAGGCGCGGGATTACAGGCTGAGCCACCGAGCCCGGCTTTAGTAGCATATTTTATACCAAACACATTTTACCAAAAATCCTGCTATCAGATATAGGAGTCACTTGAGTTTTTTAAAGTCATAGGTTTTCTGTGGTTCTGTTTCATCTCTTCTCTTACCTCTCATCCCAAATATCCTCTGATTCGTACTTGCTCAACCCTCTTCCTTTCTCATTTTCTGCTGTTTGTTCTTCAGGTCTCAATTGAAGCATCATTTTATTGGAAGGCCTTCCTCAGGCAGAGCCAGGCCCAGGTGCCCTTGCTGGCTCCTGGGCCTCCCCGACATCTTTCATCACATGGCTCTGCAGTTGCATGCATGTGTCGGTGGCCTTGGATGCCCTGTGGGCTCTGAAAGCGCAGGGACTAGGCTTGTTTGCAGTTGAATCCCTATTTGTCAGGATGGTCAGGCATATGCTGCATGGTTAGGAGATATTTGTGCACTGTAAAGGTTAGACTAATTTGTTGCTGGAATTAGAAAATCTTAACCTGTCCTGAAGAAACACTTTTCTGCTTCTGTGTGCTCAATTATTATCATTATTTATTACAGTTGCTTTATGTTTTTTAGTATCTCTCTCTCTCTCTCTTTTTTTTTTTTTTCGAGTAGGAGTCTCACTCTGTCACCCAGGCTGGAGTGCAGTGGCACACTCACAGCCACTGTAGTCTCGACCTGCTGGGCTCAGATGATTCTTCCATCTCAGCCTTCCAAATAGCTGGAACCACAGGCACGGACTAATTTTTTAATTTAGTGTAGAGATGAGGTCTCCCCAGGTTGCTCAACTGGTCTCAAACCCATGGGTTTAGGCAGTCCTCTCAACTTGGCCTCCCAAAGTGCTGGGATTATAGGTGTGAGCCACTGCACCCGACTGTTGAACTCTTGAATCAACAGTAGTTTAAACAAGGTATTTGCCCTCTTAACTTTTTGAAAGAATAATACAGATAACTCTTTTTTTTAAGATGGAGTCTCACTCTGTCGCCCAGGCTGGAGTGTAGTGGCACACTCATGGCCGCTGCAACTTCGACCTGCTGTGCTCAGGTGATCCTTCTGCCTCAGCCTTCCAAGTAGCTGGAACCACAGGCACGTGCTACCATGCCCAGCTAATTTTTTGATTTATTGTAGAGATGTGGTCTCGCCAAGTTGCCCGGGCTGGTCTCCAGCCTGTGGGCTCAGGCAATCCACTCACTTCGGTTTCCCAAATTGTTGGGATTATAGGCATGAGCCACCATGCCTGGCCTAAGAACTCTTTTTTTTTTTTTTTTTTAAGTTGGAGTCTCTTTTGCCCAGGCTGGAGTGCAATTGTATGCTCATGATCACCCAGCCTCGTCCCACTGGGCTCAGGCGATCCTTCCACCTCAGCCTTCCAAGTGGTGGAACTACAGGCGCACATCACCACATGTGGCATTTTGATTTATTGTAGAGATGAGGTCTGACCAAATAGACCAGGCTGTTCTTGAACCCTGGGCTCAGGTGATCCTCTTGCCTCTGCCTCCCAAAGTGCTGTGATGCCAAGCATGAGCCTCTGCGCCTGGCCAACATATATATTTCTTTATTTACTTTCCTATTCTTGGGTATTTAGGTTATTTCCATTATTTTTTTCCTATTATATGTGGAACTACTGTCACAGACTTTCTTGTATACATAGCACTTCTTTCAATACTTTTAAATTTCAGATGATAAAGGAATACCATACACAAAGCCATGTGGTCTGTTTATTTATTTATTTATCCATCTATTTATTTATTTTTGAGTAGGAGTCTCACTCTGTTGCTCAGAGTGGAGTGCAGTGGCACGCTCCCGGCCACCTGCAGCTTCAACCTGCTGGGCTCCAGCGATCCTTCTACCTCAGCCTTCCAAGTAGCTGGAACTATAGGTGCACGCTACCACGCCTGGCTAACTTTTTATTTATTGTAAAAACGAGGTCTCGCCAAGTTGCCCAGGCTGGTCTCGAACCCGTGGGCTCAGGTAATCCACTCATCTCGGCCTTCCAAAGTGCTGGGATGACAGGCTGAGCCACTGAGCCTGGCCATGCTGTATATTTTTTTAAAAAAGTTGTGTGTTTGTGCTTATCTTGTATCTGACTTCAAAGTAAGTAGCCTACAAACAGTATTTGTTTTGTTCAGGTTTCATTTGGAAGGAAATGTATGCCTGTTCTTCCACAGATTATAAAATGAGGCAGCTGTGGTACTTAGACATGGGAGAGACACTGGCAGGTGTGTGAGTGGTGCTGTGTTAAGTAGGGTGTTCAGGGATGGCTTCTCTGATGAGGCAACATTTGATCAAAGCCCTTGGACAGGGCTAGGAACCCTCAGGTGCAAAAGGCTGGAGGTCAGGGTCTATTGGTAGTCAAGGAACAGCAGAAAAAAATCTGAGAGAACAATAGGAGGTGTTGTCAGGAATGAGAGGCTGGAGTCAGGTAATTTAGGTCCCTGTAGACATCGGTAAGGCTCTGGCTTTCACTCTAAGTACCTAGAGGATGCCACTGGAAGGTTCTCAGGGTATGGCAGAGTCTGATCTCTGTTTTAAAAATATCCCTTTTTGGCTACTATGTAAAAGTTAGAAGGGGTCAGGAGGCTATGGCAGGTAGATCTAGGGAAGACATGCTGGGACTTGGATTTGGGTGGCAGTGGTGGAGGTGATAACGAGTGGTTTGGTTTGGGATTTGGTCATGTGATGTGTCCCAAGAGATGAAAATCTTACCACTAGTTAAAAAGTAGCTCATGCTGATTTACTACTATTCAAATTGCCTTTCTCTTCAAAGTATTTAATAGATTCTATATCCTTGAAGTTCCTCAACTGGAGAAAGGAACCAGGAAAGGGAAGGGCTGGAATTTGGTCATATTGTGAATCCATTTGTTGATGGAACACTAAAGATTCTATGACAAATCGGGCTCGTGGCTCAGCCTGTAATCCCAGCACTTTGGGAGGCCCAGGCAAGAGGATTGCCTGAACCCGTGGGTTTGAGACTCACCTGGGCAACTTGGGGAGACCTCATCTCTACAATAAGTCAAAAATTAGGGATTTGGTCATGTGATGTCTCCCAGGAGATGAAAATCTTACCAAAAGTTAAAAAGCAGCTCAAGCTGAGTTACTACTGGACGTGGTAGTACGCGCCTGTAGTTCCGGGCTACTTGGAAGGCTGAGGTGTAAGGATCACAAGAGCCCAGCAGGTCGAGGCTGTGGTGGCTGGGAGTGTGCCACTGCCCTCCAGCCTGGGTGACAAGAGTGAGACTCCAACTCAAAAAAAAAAAAAAAAAAAAAAAAAAAAAATTCCATGACAGCAGATATGCACATTTTCCTCTGTAATGATCACATATTTAACATAAAAGTTATGTAAATGTATGCTTGAATAAATAATCTGCTGAATTCTGGTGCTTAGTGTGATTGTGTTCAACTAGCCCTGTTTAGTAGTAACTGTAATATGTTGCAGCAGTAATAAGGAATGCAATGGGTGCCTTTCTGCTGTTATCAGAATCCATTAACAAGTTTTGCTATGCTTGACTGCCTTTCACTGTTACGCTTTGTGGTTTATACTGAGATTGTAAATGTGAATGACATCTATTCTACTGTGGTTTCTCAAGGTCTTACAAACAATGATGCTGTATTTTGAGTAAACATCTGTTTATTCCAAAGTAATGATAGATGCAAGACAGGTTGTGGTTTGCTTTGGTTCTCCTTTTTTACTTTGGATAGCATTTCACCTTGGTAGAGAAAAGTATTGGGTTATGTTGAGCTTTGCAGCACTACCTTGGCTTATGTGAATGCTTCATACTGCTGGCCATTCTGCAGCTGCTTTAGCTGTAGAGAGATACTAGCTTCTCCCGGTGCACTCTTCAGTGAAGAAGGTCCTTTGAAAACTGGATGAAGGCGGTTCTCAAGCCATGAAATTGACGTGAACTGTATTTCTTATTTGCAAAATTTGGTTTAGAAAATGTAAACTTTGCACAATATGACATCATAGTGTTTTTTTATTTTCGCTGTTTTTATGGTTGCAGTCTTTTAAGATAGAATTTTAGAATCCTTTTTTCTTTAGCCACTTAAAGCTTGAGAACAAAGATTTAGAAACCTTTTTTGGGTAGCAGATTGCTTTATTAATCTGATGAAAACTATGGGTTCTTTTTCCAGAAAAACATACATATGCAACAAATTTATTCAGCATATATTTATTGAATGGCTACTATCTGCCAGGCATAGTTTATAGATGTTTAAAATACACCAGTGAACAAGATAGAAAAAACCCCAAACAGACTTAAAAATTCTGCCTCTCTGGAGCTTACATTCTAGTGAAATCTAAGCAGTAAATAATAAGTAAGAACATATTAGTATGTTAGAATGTGATAAATGCTCTGGAAAAGGAAAATGTAAGGGAACTTGAAAGCAGGGGAAGGATTGTGGTAGTTGCAGTTTAAATAGGGGAGTCAGGACAGTCCTCAGAGAGGGTGGATGATATTTGAGCACAAGGTTAAAATGGTGCAGGAGTCAGTCACGTGGAGCTCTGGGCCTTGACCTTTCCAGGCAGAGGGGAATAGTCATGGGACAGTATGGTTGGAGCCGAATGTGTAAGGGAAGTGTGGTGTGTCAATTTCCTAGGGTTGCCATGAGAACACGTTGTGACTTGTCTCATGGTGGAGGCCAGAAGTCTGGACCAAGGTGTTGGCTTGGGCAGTGTTTCTTTTGTCTGGAAGTTCTGAGGGAGAATCCCTTCCAAACTTCTCTCCTTGCTTCTGGTGGCTGTCGGTGATCTTTGGTGACAGTCCCCATGAGCTTTTGGTAGTGAACTGGTACAGGGCCTAGGCCAGTAGAGCCCTGGTTTCCCTGGGGCTCTTTTAAAGACTGACTTAAGTTGAAGTGAGAGGGCATTGGAGGCTTTGAGCAAAGTGTTGGCATGATGGGGTTTGCATTTTAAGAGGATTACTCTCCCCCTTTGTTGACAGTACATTGGGGCCTCAGGGTAGAAATGAGAGAGGGTGAGAGGCTGCTGTAGTAATAACCTGTGTGAGGAGGGTGGTGCTTATACTGGTGTGGTGTTATGAGAGCTGTGGAGAGTGTTTGGCTTCTGGATGTATTTTGAAGGCAGGACAAAAGCATTTTCTGATGACTTTTGTGGTAGGGTAGGGACGAAAGCAGTCAAGGATGATTCCAAAGTATGGAGTTGTCAGAGCTGACATGGGAAGGCTGTGGTTAGAGCAGGTTTTCTAGGGAAGATCAAGAGTTTAGTTTTGGACACATTGAGTTTAACACAGTATCAGATTCTCAAGTGGAGATGCCAAGTAGACCATTTTCTTTCTCTGCTTGTTAGAGACAGGATCTTGCTCTGTTGCCTAGGCTGGAGTGCAGTGGTATGATCATAACTTACTGCAGACTCAACCTTCTGGACTCACAATCCTTCTACCTCAGGCTCCTGAGTAACTGGGACTACAGGCGCCAGCACTGTGCCAGACTAATTTTTGAATCTTTTGGAGATACGGGGTTTCACTATGTTGCTCAGGCTGATCTTGGACTCTTGGGCTTAAGCAATCCTCCCGCTTAAGACTCTTGAGTAGCTGGGACTACCAGGTGGGAACCACTGGGCCCAGCTGTTTTAGTTTAGTGTGGTTTTTTGTTTTGTTTTGGAATTGGAGCCTCACTCTTGTTGCCTAGGCTAGAGTGCGGTGGCATGCTCATAGCCACCACAGCCTCGACCTGCTGGGCTTAGGTGATCCTTCTGTGTCATCCTTCCAAGTAGCTGGAACTATAGACGCATGCCACCATGCCTGGCTAGTTTTTATGATTTATTGTAGAGTCGAGGTCTCACCAAGTTGCCCAGACTGGTCTCTAATCCCCGGGCTCAGGAAATCTCAACTCAGCCTCCCAAAGTGCTGTAATCGACTGAGCTACCGTGTCTGGCCTGTTTTTGTTCATTTGTTTGCTTATGTATGTGTATATATATGTATGTAGAGATAAATGGTCTGGCTGTGTTGCCCAGGCTGGTCTTGAACTCTTGGCCCCAAGTGACCTTCCTGCCTTAGCCTCTCAAAGTGCTGAGATGACAGGTATGAGCCATTGTGCCCACTCCCAAGATGATAGTTTGTTGTTATCATTATTTTATTTTATTTTATTTTTTTGAGTTGGAGTCTCATTCTGTCGCCCAGACTGGAGTGCAGTGGCCGCTCCCGGCCACCGCAGCCTCAACCTGCTGGGTTCCGGCGATCCTTCAGCCTCAGCCTCCCAAGCAGCCAGAACTACAGGTGTGTGCTACCATGCTCGGCTAATTTTTTGATTTATTGTAGAGATGAGGTCTTGCTGCCCAGGCGGGTCTCGAACCCGCGGGCTCAGGCAATCCACTCACCTCAGCCTCCCAAAGGCGCGGGATTACAGGCTGAACCACCGAGCCCGGCTATTGTTGTCATTATTGTTGTTTTTGAGTTGAGGTCTCACTCTGTTGCTCATGGCTTACTGCAGCCTCAAACTTCTGGGCTCAAGCAACCCTCCCTCCTCAGTCTCCCAAAGTGTTGGATTTACAGGTGTGAGCCACCACATCTGGCCTTCAAATAGACAGTTTTAAAACACTGTAAGAGTCTAGAATTCATGTGAAAAACCTGGGTTGGAGATACATAGTTTTAAGTCTGTGGCAAATGTAGTTAAAGCTGGGGAATTGAAAGAGATTACCAATCAATATAGAGAAAAGGAAAAGGTGCAAGAACAAAGCCTGGAACATGGAAGGTTTGAGAGAGGAACTACCAGCAACAAAAACTGAGAAGAGAGCAGCAAGAAAGGAGGAAAACCAAGAAACTGTAGGTGACCCCACAGGGCATTCTGGAAGCCAAATGAGAAATTCAAGCAGGAGGAATGAAGAGCTAGATCAAGTCAGATTAGGACGAGCATTGACCGTTGGATTTAGCAATGGGGAGGAATGGGCTTGGTGGAGGGTTTGGGTGGAGAGCCCTGTTGGAGTGGGTTAAAGAGAGAGTGAACGCATTTGAGAGAAGGAGGGTAGCACTTTTTTTGAGGATGTTTGCTATAAAGGAGAGTAGAGAAATAGGACTGGAGCCAGTGAAGATTCAATGAAGACATTTCTAGAAGTGTCCCACTGCCTCAAAATTGGGTATACTCCAGGGGAGTAACGAGTCCCCAAATTCTTCCATGAATCTGCAGTTTAAAAACTGCTTGTCAGGCTGGGTGTGGTAGCTCAAGCCTGTAATCCCAGCACTTTGTAGGCTGAGGCAAGAGGATTGCCTAAGCTCAGGAGTTTGAGACCAGCCTGGGAAACTTGGTGAGGCCTCATCTCTACAATAAATCAAAAAATAAGCTGGATGTGGTAGAATGCACCTGTAGTTCCAGCTACTTGGAAGGCTGAGGTGGAAGGATCGCTTGAGCCCAGCAGGTTGAGACTGGGGTGGCTGTAAGCGTGTCTCTGTACTCCAGCTTGGACGACAGAGTGAGACTCCAACTCAAAAAAACAAAAACAACAGAACCGAAAATTGCTTGTAAGTAAAAGCACAGGACAATAACTTCACAACTTCTTTTGAGGTTTCTCTTTTATATTAAAAAGTTTCATGGTTGGTGATTAGAGGACAAGGATTGAGAACTGCTGAGTGTCTGTCATTTTCCTTGTTTTTTTTTTTTTTTTTGAGTTGGGGTCTCACTCTGTCGCCC
>NW_007070662.1:81853-150101 GCF_000164805.1 Carlito syrichta | reverse complement strand
ACTGGGAAACTATGGGGGGGAGGGGGATGGGATTAACAGTAGCAAATATCTGTCGGGGGATGGGAAAACACTTCTTATCTACAGGGTGCCTGAATGAAACGTCATTGTACACCTACCCTTAACTGTACCCCACAAAACCATAATAAAAACTACTGATTAATGAAAAAAAAAAAAAAAAAAAAAAACATGAAGACTTTGGTTATATCTTTCACTGAAGAAATTTGACAGTATTAAAATGTAAAATGTATAAATTCCTTTATGATAAGAGTAGGATTTTATAGGCCTCTTTGATTTATATTAATCTGTTTCATTGAGACTAAGCTCTCCTGTAAAGTCCCTATATTTATAGATAAATGTGATCTTGTATAATTGCCCATAAAAGAAAACATGTAAATCTTTCAACTGTTATATTGTGAATGGAGAAGAGAAAGATCAAGGGTGACCTTACCCATTTCCTTTTCCTGACTATCTCCAACCCATCCTAAAGCCTAGTCACAGCTTCACTTATTTAGAGAAATCTTTTCATCCACCAACAACGTAGGTGAAATCTCAGAGTACCTTGTATTTATTTTTAGTAGCCTTCATCACAGTTGTAAATATTTGTTTAATGTCTTTCTTTTCCCACCAGGCAATAAATGTTATGAGCACAAGGACCTCATCTGTGTTGCTCTCTTCATCATAGTTTTGTTTTGTTTTACTGTAGAGATTTAAGGTGTACAAAATGATGTTTTGATATACATATCCTAGGGAAACTATTAGTACAGTCAAGCAAATTAGCATATCCATCTCCTCATATAATTACTTTCTTGTGTGTATTTGTTATAAAAGCCCCTGGAATCTACTCTCTTATTAAATTTCCAATATACAATGCGGTATTATCAACTACAGTCACAACATAGTACATTAGATCTCTAGACGTATTCATCCGGCATACCTGCAATTCTGCATAGTGTTTTAACGTTGTGCTATGCCCAATAAGTAATGGTCGATCAACCCTTCCTGTCTTTGGATTATAACTTTGTATTGTATATACTTTTTTTCTTTTCTCTCCAGTTAGAGGATCCTGCAATTAGGTGGCAAATGGCTCTTTACAAAGACTTACCAAACAGAACCGATGATACCTCGGATCCAGAGAAGACTATAGAAAGAGTATTGGATATAGCAAATGTGCTTTTTCATCTTGAACAGGTCAGATTTTGTTTTGATTCACTCATATACAAATATTTTTAAGAGAGAATGTTATGCTAATTAAGTATGGGCCAGAAAACACATATATTCAGCATATTCATTATAAAGACTATATGAGTCAGGAGTGCTTAGTATTTAATAAACACAATTTCTAAGCTTATAGTTTTGTAGCAGTGTATAGATAATGTATTTGGGGAGATCAAGGCCTTTGTTTTATTGTCTTTTTCAAAATATTTCCAAAGTTATACAGACAATTAGGATCACACACTTAATTCTAAATCATTATAAAAACGAATTCAGAAGTTACAGGCTATTCCAAATATTTTATGCTTGCATAATTTTTTATTACTGCTCTTAACATGTTTGAGATGATACCTTTTACTGGTTTAATATTTGAAGTATTTTTATTACAGATATTTGTGAGCTATTTTTCTCTGAGCTCAGGAACAAATTACATTTAGGGAAGAGCAATGTATTGATATTAAAATCATTTGAGAAAAGTTTTTATATAATTTTTCAGTTGTATCCTATTTTATACCACAAAGCTCACTGTGTGTTTGGTTTTCTTATTCATTACCTTTGTACAAGAATTTCTAAAACAGTAATACTTGAAACCTCATCAATCACAGGGTCAGATTTTTGTTAAAGGGGTGTCACAGAGACATATTCTCTATTTCTCAAAAAGTCCATTCAGCAAAGTCACAACAGAGGGAAGCAGCTCAGTATGAATTCAGCAGTATAATCTGTCATTGGGCCCTTATGGCAGAACCTGCCTGACATGGTTACTTTATTCTAAACATAAAATAATAAAATGCCCTATGTCACCTCAGGGAGTTTGCCACCTAAATGTTTTGAAAAATATTTGTTTAACTTGTATCTCCTTTAGCAGCATTTGACCATATTAACACAGCAATAATAAACACTTTGCTTTGATCCCTATTTTATATTATCTGGACTGTCACCACTGTCCTGGCTAGGTAAATAAGACACGGTTATCATCAACTGTATTATAATTTTTAATTTCCTTCCTGCTTACTCACATGCCCTCCCCCAAATGCTAATAACTTCTCCACCATCATGCAATTTATCAGGACACTTGATGAGATTAAAGTAACTGGAGTACTCTTAGACCATATGGCTATTAACTTGTATTTACATTATATAAAACCTTGGAACTTAATATTCTTCCCTAAACACTTACATAATCTTTTTGTGAAATATTAAATAAATACAACTTATCAATCAGTAGATGACAAGACTTGAGGTAATAGAATTTTAAGTGATTTATGTAAAGTCATAGTGTTGTGTTTCCAGAATTATGTACAAATTTAAGAAGATTATTAAATGTTAATTAAATGGCTACTGGAGAATCATTTCTAGCAGCATTACTCTAGCATAAGTTTTTAATTCTTCCTGGTTTTCATATGCATATCTAGACTTGTTTGAATGAATTTGAGATACATTAAGTGAAGCTTATTGAAATCTGATTATATTTTATTATACTGTGGTAGGTTATATATTAATAAATATATCCAATCATGATAAATGATGACATTTCTAAAATGAGATTCATTTTTCTAAGCATCCATTTATGCCTTGGATGTTTGTTGAGTGCACTACCATATGGCAGCATTATACTCAGCAGGTCCTGGGAATGGAATACTGTTCCTTGGGCTCGAGCATCTCATGCTCTAAGAGAGGACATAGACACATAAACAGATAAATACATAATAATATGGATATGGAAGAATATAAAATGTGCTGAAGAAGGTATAGAAGTAGCCCAAACTTAATGCAGGTCTGAAGTAAGTGATCCCTGTGCTAATCTTAAAGGAGAAGGAGGAATTATTTAGAAAACCAAGGCCTAGTATTCTACTTAAGGTCTAGTATTCTTCAAAATGTTAAGGATATGGCAAGGTTGGTTTATCATGAGAAGAGGATTTTTTAGTAAAAAGAAATTGTCAACTATCAAGAAAACAGTGAGAGATAGCTGTGTGTAGAATTCATGCTTTGAATACCTTTTATTCTAATGTTAATTTGTAACAGTCACAGAATAGTTTGCAAAGAATATTTTAACTTGCTAGAGTCAGTGCAAAAACAGTAGGTATACAGGAAATACTTGATGATTTGAGTTGATTTAATTTATCTTAAATATCAGCAACCTTTTTAGATTTATATTATCTTGCACCTCTGGCAATTCTCATGAGAGTAGGCTACCTCCTCTGGATTTTCTAATATTCAAACTTTAGCCAAGCTAACACATCAGCACATCAAACACGTGAGCTTAGTTACAAGGTTCATCTTGGCATTCACTTTTGATTACAGATCTTACAGATAATTATTTACTTGATTTACAAGAAAACCCACTATTTAAGTAAGGTGTTTTTCTTTGTGTAATAAAATGCTCTGCCAACTGATAAACTTCATGATAGCAGAAGCTTTTTCTTTTCTACTGTATCTTCAGTGCCTTGGTACTTTATATATGTCTGTTGACTGTCATTGTGCTGATCAGAATACTGTATTCCTGTAAAACAACTACCATGTGGCAGCATTACAGACTTGGATCTCAAAATGGAACTTTAAATTGAAGTGTGTTGTGTCTAATTGAAAACATTACCCTTGATTCTATTTTGCTTCAGTGTTAAGGCTTAACAATCATTTGTTAAACTCTGATCAAGAAGAAAATTGAAGTGGACATTTGTCAGAAAGGATTGATCCTACAGCAGAAAGAGGGTCACAGAAATAAGTGCTTTGCAATTGAACAAATTTGGTAAAATTTCCAAGCTACCATTGTCCAAACATTGTAAATGTTTCCTTGACACATTATTATTTTCATAATTTGACCCTCTACTGTAAAGGACAGTGAATTTATGTTTCCTTTTTTAGCTAACAACATTTTAATTTCTTTCAGAAATCTAAATATGTGGCCCGGAGATATTACAGTCTGGGAAGTATAGTGCTCAATTGCCTACAGATTACTAATCAATTTAGAATCATATACTGGGATTTTTATCTTTCTAATACTTATGCTTAATCTGTTTTTCCTCTTGGAGTTCCAAACACAATTAGTTAAATAAGCAGCTTGGCTGTATCATTTATTGCAACTTTTGAATTCTCATGTGTCTCTAACAAAATAATTCTGTATTTTAACATTTTTGTAAAATTAAATCTGCTTACTCATTCCTAATACTGTGTTCACAAAGCCTTGTCATCTTGTCTTCATCTATTATGTTAGCAGCAGAATTTTCATTAAAATTTTCTCTAACTGTCTCTATTTATATTTGTTTTTTTAACTCTTATGGTAAAATTAGTTAAAATGGCTACATCGTTAAGAAGGAGATGATTTCTTGTATAGGCAAAAAATATGTCTTAAAAACCTTAAAGAACAAAAGAGAATGTTGAGAAGGAGGCAAAATTATTTTACGTACGATGATATCACATTCTTTAATTTTAGAGATCACATAGCTTCTGAAGCACCCACTGTTGAGAAAATAAGCTCTTTTTACTAAGGAAATGATGTGGTATTTGAAACTATCTCAAATTCAGCTTAGGAGGTAGACTTTCCCATCATAATCTTAAAGTACTTTAACCAAATTAGGTTACTTAAAAGGTGCAGCTGTTTGATACTGTATTTTTGAGGGTAGTTTGGAGTATGTTTGTTGATTTGTGTCATTCTGCTTCTAGGTGGAACATCCTCAGAGATCTAAAAAGGCTGTATGGCATAAACTACTCTCCAAGCAGAGGAAAAGGGCAGTGGTAGCCTGCTTCCGAATGGCTCCCTTATATAATCTGCCAAGGTTAGAACTTTTTAATGTTTATAATAGATGAAAGTTATTTTTTCCGTAATAAATAATAGGTGCCTAGGATTTACCTTAACATAAGTACAGTAGTCCAGGAGAAGGATAGGAGGAATTCGTTGGTTTTGCTGTGTAATACTTGACTAACTGCAATGGATATTTTCAGAGACGTGTGATCTGCAAATATCACTGTTAAATGACTTTTCTACTGAGGAATATCTGCTCACATATGTGAGACAAGATAGAATAATTAGGAACTCATTCTTTGGTGTCAGACTTGCTTTGATTTGAATCCTGGCATCTCAACTTCTCTGCTATATGACATGGTCAAGTTACTTACTGAACTTATATTTTTCTCATCTGTATTGTGATGGGACCAGCCTCCTAGAACTGTTCAGATTATTTAATGAGTATCTGTGTTACAGAGTGCTTAGAAGTAAGCTCGTATGTTTATGTCACAATTAATGTTAGTCATTGTTATTTTTGTAAATAGCATTTGAGGAAAAGAACTATTATGGCACAGACTTATGGGACTAATGTAAATACGTTTGACAGGCTCATCAGCCTTCTTCTAGAGGGACAGTGGAAATACTTGTTAATAGAGAAGTAACCTGGCACATTCAAGTCTGGTTTGGTGGTCCAGAGCACCATTTCAGCTTTCTTGCCGTTCTCCTAAGAAACTGTGCTTTTCCCCACTCTGAATTTTATACAAGTCACATCATCCCTATGTCTGGTAACAGGACTCAACTCAGCCATATCTCTTTTGGAATGTCTCTGACCAAGCCATGCCTTCCTACTCCTTGCAAGTCATACCCCTGGTTGTAGCACTTTCCTTCAGTATTGGGGTTATTTGTTTCTCTGATTCAGACTTTGGGATGCTTTAGAGTTTTGTTTGGTTTTATATCTTCAGCACCTGGATTAGTGACTTGTACCCTGAAGTATACTGAATGAGAGATGAGGTTTCACTATGTTGCCCAGGCTAGTCTCGAACTCCTGGGCTCAAGCAACCTGCCCGCCTCAACCTTCCAAAGTGCTGGGATTACAGATGTGAGACACCACACCCAGCCTAGTTTTAAAAATGACAAAACTGAAAGTTGGAAAAGTTGGGCAACTTGACCAATGTTACAAAACTTAAAATGACTGAGATAAGATTTAAATGCAAGTCAATGTGTGCCCCAAGAAACCCTACTCTTATTTGCTGTAAAGTGTTACCCTCAACAGGGGGATCAAGAATAAGAAGTTTATTTTAATTTTATTTTTTTAGTGCATAGATAATGCAGTAATAAAGTAATAGTCAACACATTTTCAACTTATTGGTTAAAAACTATTTTTGAAATTATGGTTATCTTTTAGGCATCGTGCTGTCAACCTCTTTCTTCAGGGATATGAAAAATCTTGGATTGAAACAGAAGAGCATTACTTTGAAGATAAACTGATAGAAGATTTAGCAGTATGTCTTTAATGGCATTATTAAATGAAAGAGGGTTTGGGCTTGGTGCAGCAATCTTGGTATGAGCAGTTGTCATAGACTTCACAGGAAAAAACATTATTGCAGTATATTGGTATTAGAAAATGTTTTTATCTTAATTGTTCTGTGTTCAATGTTTACAAATATTCACTATTCTTATTCCCAAGAGATCTCATCAATAACAAGCTCTTCAGAATTTAAAATGAGTAATACAACTTTATTACTAACTAAACATGATTCAGGTATTCTTTCAAATTCCTCCTTTAAGCACTTTAAAAACACCTCTGTACCAAGATAAACTATTAAAGAGTCAAGCCTAAAGAAGTTATTTATCAAAAATAAATAGCTGAAGGTTAACAAAAAGTTGTCGATTTTTAAAAATAAACATGGCAGAGGATAAAAGGCTGAACACAGAAAGAGGGAAGTCATGGTAAATATGGTGGATGACAAGTAGAATTTTTTATCTGACAGTGCTGATAAAAAGGCTTGTGTTACTGAGAGTACAGCACACAGTGGGAAGGAGTGACCGTCATAATCTTTATACATTGTGGGCCTGTTTGAAAACCTTACAAAAATCATCTTCTCTAGAAAATGTACAAGCAGACTCACAAAATTTTGCAGACTAGTCAGATTTTGCTTCATGATACCTAAGTTTAAGAGCTCTTATCTAAATGTTATTTTTTTCAACTTGCAAATTACTAGGGAATATAATGGATAAATTAATCCAATTCTTAAAAGCCTAACCCTGAATGCCCCAATATTTTTTAAAGAAATTTTGAGTAGTCTTCAGAATTAAAACAAGTGTAGAATATTTGGATATCTTTTAGAAATCTGCCCGGTATTCACAACATTAAACCGTTAATACAGGAAACAATACCATGCATGTAGAGAGAAAATCAGTTTGTATGGGTAAGTCAGTGGAGATATAAGACTCAATAAAAAGTCAGGATTAATGAATTCTACCATCAATAAAATGCCTAATAGCTTTCCTCATTATACAGTTCTATGCAATAATACACTTTTTAAATTTTAAAAGTAATAAAAATGAAAAAAAAATAAAGTAGTTCAAGCATTAACTCATTTAGTATTCTTTGCTTATCTATTTGTGTAGAAAAAAAAAATGTTTCACATTATAAGCAGTTTGTTTTGCTATGTGAACTAAATTTCCATACTTGAGGTGACTATTAGGCTTTTATTACAAATCTTTGTAAATTGAGCTCTTTGAGTAAAGTTAAAAATCTATGTAGCAAATACACATTCAGTTAATTATGAAGCTGCTTATAAGAATGGCATTCAGAATTTTTGAATTGTGTAATTTATATTTGCCCGTACTATTTTTTGGTCAAAGAATTAAATACCTCAGTTTAAAGCTGCATAGTTTTACATTGGTCATATAATAGATACATAACACACTATATTATATTTATATGAACATTATGTTACATATAATTCGATTATATACTTGTATACAAAACATATACATACGTAGCTATGCCTATACATATATACATATATAACATGAATAATGCATATAAAATACACATGTACATACATACACACACATATGCTACAACAGGGAAAGAAGGCTTTCCTTTTATTTTTTTTGTTCCTATCCCTTGTATTGTTCCTGAGTTTGAGAGAACTTTTTTTTTAATGTGAAAGAATATAAATTTGACTTTTTTTTTTTTAGAAACCTGGGGCAGAACCTCCCGAAGAAGATGAAAGCACTAAGAGAGTTGACCCTCTACATCAGCTGATCCTCCTGTTTAGTCGAACGGCTTTAACAGAGAAATGGTATGGTTGGGAGGTTTCCTATGAGACATAGGAGGAGGAGATACACCCATGTCTTGAGTATTCTGTGTCATGTGTTCATGTTTCAATTTCATCTTATTCTTGTTAGGAAAGATGACTCGTCAAAGATATGTCCAGTCTGGCATGCACCTGGGGACCGACACTCATTTAACCTCAGGCTTTAGTATCTACCTAGCAGTTCTGGTTTTCAGCAACTTTGCACCTAGCTGATTTAGTTGATTCTGGCCCTTTTTATAAAATGGCTTATCTCTTTATCACACAAAACAATTATCAAATAAGAGAACTCAAAGCAAATTCAAGTGCCAAAAATGTGTGGAGACCAATGGTGACCCCAAATTTCCTGGGTAGATTGTATCTCCATTGTGCAGTGGGTCTTAGGAAACTTTTAGGGGTTAGGTGAGCCATTATCTCGGCTTGGAAGTATCTCTGAGATCTACATTGCCCATTTTTCTTTCCTTATGCAATCTTAGTCACGTGAATTCACCAAAGCAACAAAGGTCAAACTTCTATGGAGTTAAATAAGAAACGCACTGGTAGGCCCAATAATCAAAATGTGCTCAGTATCTGCCTGTTACAGGGAGCACTGCATATATTAGCTCTGCAGAGGGGACTCTGCAGAGGTTACAGAACCTTTATCTGCATCCCTGCCATGTGAAAGCAAGCCTGTTTTGCCTCAGGCCTTTCCTGTTCGCTATAGAACCTGGGGAATAATTTAATTATCAGCCCATAACCACATGAATCTTCTCAGAAGTACTGGAAAGCTCATTTGACCTCTTTGCATGCCATAATTATGTACATTTCTCCCTTTAGCTAATGTGATCCATCCTTTCTCTCACTATTTCTCTCTCTCTTATTATTCCGAACTAACAAAAATCATCTCACTCCTAAGCATAGAGCAACTCTGTCTGGCATTGTCAGGTAATGAGGTATTTCTCATAAGTGAATTTTTCTCATGGCTGAAGCTTAAAACTGCTAAAATAAGTTTGCAAATTTTAGGTGTTTTTTTTTTTTTTGATAGAAACCTGTTACATTTGGTCATGTGTTAATGGTTTCCATACTTCTTAAAAAGTAGATAGCAAACATATTTTAACTTTTCTTACTTTTTAAGAGTTCTCATTATAACTATCTTATTTTTTAACTGTAGCGTAATCATTTTGGGAAGTCTTCCCATCAAATGTCAAATTTCACCTCTGCTGTCAAAAGCCCCTACCTCATTTAAATTTGCTTGTTTCAAATTTTGTAGTCTGAAGAAAATTAAATGTATTATATTTGTGTATAAATCAATAGACCACTTATTTTGTGAAAACTGAAGGCCTTTCTGTAAGGTAAGATGGGACAGCTATTTAGAAGCCCTGAGAACTTTGCTTTCTAATTCAAGGATATTTTTGAATGATTACTATTGCCTAAGTTTAGTGTTCATTTAATTTTAGAAAGTCATACTTGTTGGGGAAAAAAAAAGTTTATTTATACAATGATGATATGTTTGCATAGGACTAGCCTTCTACTTAAAAACTGATTTTTTTTTTCTTATTTTCCACAGCAAATTGGAGGAAGATTTTTTATATATGGCTTATGCAGATATTATGGCAAAGGTAAATAAATATCCTTCCTGATTTCAATATTATTTTAATAAGTGAAAATCACTTTCATCTGACAAAGGATAAGACTTTGTGTATTTCTGGAGTGAAATAAAATATTGTTGAATCTTAGAAACATGGGGGGAGGCATTAATCTCAACTTTTCACTTGTTGCATGAGTCCCTGCTCTAATTTCCTTGACAGCTAATCGCTTTATTTATTTACTTTATTTATTTATGAAGAGCTCTTTCATTCTCCAAACATTCATTCATTCAACAAATGTTTGCTGGGCATCAAGATATTGGAGATAACATGTGAATAAGAAAGAAGGCACACACCACGCCTTCTTAGAGTCTATAGTTTTATGGGAAAGATAAAATTTAAGCAAATGATTATAGAAAAACTGATAAGTTTAGGTAGAGGAACTATTAGGAGTATTGGGAACAGGTTACATAGCATGGTAGTGAGACCTGCTTAAAGAAGCCTTTCCTGTTAAATTTGGTCATGCAAAAATAGTAACAGCTAATATTTACCAAGTGTGTATTTCATTTTCTTCTCTTAGAAAGAGAATGAATAAGCCTATTAGTAAGATATAGTGAGAAGAAAAGGAGCCCACAAAAAATTTGGAGAAAACCCTAAGTGTAAGCTAGTGTAGAAGCTATTAAGTGAATATGTGGTCAACAAAATCATATTCTGCTGAGAGGTTGAACAAGGTAAGGATGTAAAATTCCTTAGGATTTATTACATGGATATCACTTGAGCAGGGTGAGAATAGTTTCTGAGGATTGTGGAGGGTGTCATGGGTGGGAAAGTGTCATGGTGTGGGTATGGAAGGGGTGATTCAGATGTGAAGAGATGGAGTGTAGGGATTTTCTCTACTGTGAAGATTGAGAGGGAGGAGAAAGATAGAAGTTGATAAATATCAAGATGGAATTGTGAGGTTGAGGGGGACTGTTTTTGTTTGTTTTCCATTTGTTTGCTTGTTTTATGAGAGAGAGAGAGCTAAGCATTCTTATATCTTGGTGAAAAGGAGCCAATAGAAAGGGCAAAGAAATTGTTTGTGGAGTGAGGCCTGGAGTTGGTGAGAGCTACAGGAGAAGACAGGTTACCAAGTATGAGGGGAAAACTGTGGCTTTCGTATTTTATTAAAAGCTGTACCCACAGCAAGGAATACACTTACTCTAGAACGTTTGTCCCTTACTATCCATGGGGGATTCGTTCCAGACCCCCTGCCGTTGAATACCAAACTCCAGGGATACTCAAGTCTCTTATATAAAATGGCATAGATTTGCTCATAGCCCACATACATGCTCCTATATACTTTGCAGCATCTCTAGATTACTTATAATCCCTAATACAGTATAAATGCTATGTAAATAGTTACACTATATTGTTTATGGAATAATAATAAGAAAAAAGTCTTTACATGTTCAGTACAAACATAACCATACATTTTTTTTCCCAAAATATTTTCTATCCACAGTTGGTTGAATCCACAGATTCAGAACCCATGTATAGAGAGAGCCAACTGTATATTTAAAGAAGCATAAAAATATATACCATGAAAGATGTTTTATAAAATTATGCTCTTGCTGGGCACGGTGGCTCAAGCCTGTAATCCCAGCACCTTGGGAGGCTGGGGTGAGAGGATGCCTGAGCCCACGGGTTTGAGACCAGCCTGGGCAACTTTGGAGACCTCATCTCTATGATAAATTGATAAATCGAAGAAATTAGCCACCCTGAATCGTACCCCACATCTTAAAAAAAAAATTATGCTCTTCCTATGAGCAATATAGGCTGAAATTTTCTACTCTAAAGAAACAAATGTTTTAGACCATGAATCACTAAACTGGTTTTATGTCCAGTTAATGGGCTTTAAACTCATAGTTTAATAATTTCTGGGTTAAAAGATAAAAGTTAAAAGATACAAAAGGAAGACGGAGAGGATGCCAGGATAATGGCACAATGGAAATGGTTTCTTTTAGGTTCATTTGCTTGCTCTCTCTGAAGATGAAAGGACAGTCATCTGCTAAAGCTGAGATGTAGGTGGAAGACACAAGAGAAAAGTTGGAGGAGACAGAGAAGAGTTGAGACATTGTGACAATTGGCATGGCATATTGACTAGAAATTAAAATTGCCATAGGTGGATAAGTATTCCCCAATCATTTACTAGGTAACCTGTTCTAGAATATTGCTGATGATTGACATCAAACTTCCTAGCAAGTAGTTTCTGGAGGCTGCCTTTTCTCATTTTGAAAATCAATATCCCAGCAGTCTGAAACTATCTCATGGCCTTCATAGTTTCTCAGTTTACCAATAGTCATTTAGCATTCACATCATTATTTTTGCCTTGAGTCTTGAAATTTGAACCCACTTCAAGAGACGTACGTCTTCATGTCTTCCTTTACCATTGCAGGTGCTTTGGAAGGCTTTTATTTATATCTTAATTATGGGGTTTTAATGTTCAATTTGCCTTGTTTCTTAAACTCGGGAGCATGGAGTTGGGTTAGTCATAACTCTGGATTCATTAGATTTACTCTCAGTAGTCTACTTTTTAAAAGTGAGTTACTTAGTCATTTCTAATAATGTAGTAACTAACCCTAAACCCACCACCTCCAAGAAACAATTTACATAACTTACATGTTATCATGTGGGTCTCTCATTAACCCATACCCTGGTTCCCCACATAAGGAAACTATCATACTAGCTCAAGATGCCCTTGATTTTCTTTTTATATATTTTTCATTTATCTCTATGTATTTATTAAATGTATTTTACTTTTTGTTGTTATTGACTTTTTAAAAAAATTATAAGGATGTGGGATACAATTCAGGGTTAGGTATACAAACGTTGATTATGCAAGTACCCTTGTTGATGAGGTGTGCCCCTCCCCTCCCCCCCTACAGTTTCCCACTACTGCCAATCCCTTTCTTATAGTGGTTATTATTGACTTTTTAAAGGGTATATGCAGTATGTAATTTTGGGGGCTTTACTTATTAATACTGCTTTCTAAGAGTCAACCATTTTTGTGTGTTGCTGGAATTTGATTGTTATGTTATATCCGTGGGGACGGATATACCATAGCTTATCTATTTACTTTTTTATTGATAGGCTTTTGTGTACATCTGTGTTTTTGCTAATGTGAACAGGGATTGAAATGCCTATTCTTATTCATTTCACCTATTGTACAAAAGTCAAGTGCTATAGGGTGTACAAATTTTCAGCTGAAGCAATAAATGTCACACTGTTTTCCAAAGTTATTTCATCAATTTCCATTCCTATCAGCAATGTTTAAGAGGGAGTCTGATAATCCACATCCTCACCAATATTTATATTATATAACTTATTGACATGTGTCAACCAAATGGATGTAAAATGGTATTTTGCTGAGGTCATGATTTTCATTTCTCTAGGCTAGGTACTTTTCCATATTTAAAAATCACTTCACTTCTTTTTGGTAGTTAAGTCCAAAACACAAAAGCTGATGAATAGTCCTGCACACCCTCTCTATTATAATTATTACAGTATCTCCTCTAAATCATACATTTACTGCTTTATGTTTACTATGCTTTGGCAACCGTCTAAAAAATCATTTAAAATCTTTGTATTTTTCAAGCCACACTTCATTCTAAACTTTAGGTAAATATTCTTTTTTGATTACTATTTTTTCAACCCCCTACTTCTATCATGTATATCTCCTCTTTTAAAAATTGCATCAGAGAATTTCCAGCACGTGTAATGTTGGCATTGCCAGCCCCTTTTGTCTGCACCATGCTCATTTGTGCTTGATTCCTCAGAATGTCCCTGTACCAACCTGTCATCCCTCCCGAACTGTCTGAAAGTCTGAAACTACCTCACTCTAACAATGGTTTTATCAATTTAAATAAGGTAACCGTGTGAAAGTATCTGGAATGATACCATACATTAAACACTGACTAATCTTTCCACTCTTTGGCGTTTCCGGCTAAGACATCCCTTTTCTCCTTTCCTTCTCCTTCTCTAATTAGCTTTTTAAAGTTCTCAAGATGCACATTCAGCTATGCCCAGCATTCTATTCTTTGTTGGTCAAAAATATAAAATGCCAGGGTCACTTTCTTGTGAAAATTCTCGCTCCTCTCTCACCCCCTAGCTCCCTTTAAATTCATACTGAAAGTTTGTGGCTGGCTTTGCCTCCTCAGCCTTCTAAGGAGTTGTCACATCAGAAAGGCAGCTAAGGAATGTATGAAATATATTTCTTTTGCAGAGTGAAACTTTCAGCAGATACTGGAAAGCTAAAGAACCTTATTCTCATTGCCAGTTTTAAATTTTGTTCTGAATACCTGAACGGTTTTAAGTATCCTCTATTTTATTTAACTTTTTCTATGTTTTTTCTTCTGTAGTATCTAGTCCATGCTCTGCCTTTTTTCTGTATTTATCATATTCAGCATTTCTTCCCTGGCATATGGCATGAGTCTTCTTTGCCTAAAATTCATCATTCTGATCCAGAAAGCAAAATCCTGTGCCTCAGGACTGCCTTATACATCTTCCTTTTTGCTTAGCATATCATTCATAGTACATGGATGCCATTTGCTATTGAAGAGCGTACCTTTTATGCCTATAAATCTTTCTGTTTCTGCCCAGTACATTCAAAAGTTGCTAGAGCTCTGACATAGTTTTCTTGTGGTCTAGGCATAACCTCAAGCCAACCAGCAGAAGTTTAAAGTAGTTTGATGAATTTTATCATATGTAGTATATACTCCAAGTAGATTCAGGTTTCAAGGTTTTTAAAAATCACAGATTTTTTATTGTTTTGTTTTTTGTTTTGGGAGTAAGGATCTCATTCTGTCACCCAGGCTGGAGTGCAATGGCATGATTACAGCTCACTGCAGCCTCGACCTCCTGGACTCAGGTGATCCTTCTGCCTCAGCCTTCTGAATAGCAGGAACTATAGGCATGTACCACCATCCCCAGATAATTTTTTGGCTTTTTTGTAGAGATAAGGTCTCGCTATATTGCCTAGGCTGGTATTGAACTCCTGGGCTCAAGCAGTCCTCCCGTCTCCACCTCCCAAAGTGCTGAGATTACAGGAGTGAGCTACCAATCTGCCTAGATTTAATCTTGTTAGAAGCAAATTTTATTAAGCTTTCTTAGAAAAATATTTTGAAACAGTTTAAAATATTTAATTTCAAAATACTTTTTCTAGTAAAAATTATTCCTCAGCCAGTGCTCTAAATGGACCATTCCATTGTATAAAAGCAAACATGATAAGAATTTATAGTTTAAAAACATATCTTTATAATCCAAAATGACAGTTTGGATGTATTCTTTTTTTTTTTTTTTTGTCTGATAATTAGACTTTTTAAAATTTTTTATTTGATTTTGAAGATGTGAGATACAATTTCAGGATTAGATATACAAGTGGACATCATGCAGGTAAAGTTTGGTCCTCCCTTTGGTCTCCACTTTGCCTGGTTTGAGATCAGGTACCTTATTGATGTTATGCTCCTCCCACTTCCTGGCAGTATCCTACTACTGCCAATTCCTCCCTTATAGTATTATAGTAAATGTTCAGGGTCCGCTTACGAGTGAGAACATGTGGTACTTAGTTCTTTGTTTCTGTCATGAATCACTGAGTACTATTGATGCTAAATCCATCCAAGTTGCTGCAAAGTCCATTTGTTTGTCCTTCTTTATGGCTGCATTATATTTCATTGTGTATATGCACCATAATTATTTTTATTCAATCCAGTTTTGATAGGCATTATGGTCCGTTCCATGTTTTTGCCTTTGTGAATAGTTTTTCAATAAACACGCCTGTGCAGGTATCTTTTTGGTAGAATGATTCGAGTTCCTCTGAGTATATTCCCAATGGGGGAATTGCTGGATCATCTGAAAGGTCAATTTCTAGTTCTTTTAGGAATTGCCACACTGTTTTCCATAGATTGAACTAGTTTGCATTCCCACCGGCAATGTTGACACATTCCCTTTTCTCCACATCCTCACCAGCATCTGTTGTTGTTTGTTTTATTAGTGAGGCCATTCTTACGGAAGTTAGGTGGTATCTCAATGTGATTTTGATTTGCTTTTCTCTGATGATCTGTAAGGCTGAGTACTTTTTCTGTGCCTATATATCTTCTTTTGAGAAGTGTCTATTGCCCACTTTTTAGTGGGGCTGTTTCCTCTCCCCCCCGCCCGCTTTCAGCACATTTGAGTTCCTTGTAGATACTGAATGTAGGCCTTTGTCGGATATACAGTTGGCAAATATTTTTTCCCATTCTGTGGGCTGTCTCCCTACTCTCTTGATGGTTTCTTTTGCTTTGCAGAAGCTTTTCAGTTTAGTGAGGTCCCACTTGTCTATTTTATCTCTTATGACATGGATACCTGGGGTTTTGATCAGGAATTAGTTGCCTACTCCTATTTCTGTAAGGTTGTCTCCTGCGTTTTCTAAGATTCTTATAGTTTGAGGTTTACGTTTAGGTCTTTGATCCATTTGGAATTGATTTTTGTGTATGGTGATAGGTAGGGGGTTCTGTTTCAATCTTCTGCATGTGGTCAGCCAGTTTTCCCAGCACCATTTACTGAATAGGTTCTCCTTCCTCAGTGGTTGATGGTGGAGGCTTTGTCAAAGATGAGTTGGCTGAGAAATTGAGGTTTTGCTTCTGGAATCTCTATCCTATTTCACTGGTCCATGTGCCTGTTTTTGTACCAGTACCAGGCTGTTTTGATTATTGTAGCCTTATAGTAAAGTTTAAAGGCTGGAAGTATGATACCTCCCACTTTGTTTCTTTTGCTGAGGATTGTTTTGGCTATTCGTGGTCATTTATATTTCCAGAAGAATTTCTGTATTGTCATGTCCAGGTCTGAGAAGAATGATATTGATAGTTTAATGAGTATTGTGTTGAATCTGTAGATTGCCTTGGGTAGGATGGACATCTTTACAGTGTTGATTATTCTATCCATGAGCATGGAATATTTTTTCATTTGTTTGTGTCTTCTTGGATTTCTTTGAACAGTGTTTTATAGTTTTCATTGTAAAGGTCTTTCACTTCTCTGGTTAGGAATATACCGAGATATTTCATTTTGTGCGTGTGGGTTTTGTGAATGGGATTGTGCTTTTTTATCTGGTTCTCTGTTTGTTGTTAGTGTAAGAATGTGGCTGGGTTTTTTTGCACATTTTTTTTTTGTACCCTGAGACTTTGCCAAAGTTGTTTATCAGTACAAGGAGGTTTTTGACAGATTCTTTTGGATTTTCAGGATATAGGATTATATCATCTGCAAAGAGGGATAACTTAACTTCTTTTCCTATTTGGATATTCCCAATTTCTTTCTCTTGTCTAATTGCTCTAGGTAGGACTTCCAACACAATGTTGAACAGGAGATGTGAGAATGGGGAGCTTTGTCTTGTTCCAATTTTCAGGGGAAATGCTTCCAGTTTCTGTCCATTTAGTAATATGCTGGTTGTGAATTTATTGTAGATGGTGCTCAATATTTTGGGGTATGTTCCCTCTATGTTTAGGTGTTCAAAGGTTTTTATCAAGAAGGGATGATGCATTTTATCAAAAGCATCTAATGATATAATCATATCATTCTTATTTTTACATCTGTTGATGTATTTAATTGCATTTATGGTCTTGCAGATGTTGAACCGGCCCTGTGTCCCGGGGATGAAGCCTACTTGGTCATGATGGATGATTTTTGAGATGTGTTATTAGATCCTATTTGCTAGAATCTTGTTGAGAATTTTTGCATCTATATTCATTAGGGATAATGGTCTGTAGTTCCATTTTTTTGTTGTTGGATCTTTTATACCCGGTTTGGATTTCAGTGTGATGTTAGCTTTGTAAAATGATTTTGGAAAAATTCCATATTTCTCAATTGCCTGAAATGCTTTCATTGGGATTAGTATCAGCTCCTCCTTGTATGTTTTGTAGAATTCTGCTGGAAAGCTGTCAGGTTCATGATTTGTTGTTGTTGTTGTTGTTGTTGATAGCTTTCTTATGACGGATGCAATTTCTTGCATTTTTTTTTTTTTTTTTGAGTTGGAGTCTCACTCTGTCATCCAGACTGGAGTGTAGTGGCCACTCTCGGCCACCGTAGCCTCGACCTGCTGGGTTCCCATGATCTTTCCGCCTCAGCCTTCCAAGTGGCTGGAACCATAGGTGCGCGCTACCATGCCAGGCTGATTTTTTGATTTATTGTAGAGATGAGGTCTCGCCAAATTGCCCAGGTGGGTCTCAAACCTGCGGGCTCAGGCAATCCACTCACCTCAGCCTCCCAAAGGCGTGGGATTACAGGCTGAGCCACCGAGCCTGGCTACAATTTCCTGCATTGTTATTGGTCTATTTAGTGTCTTGGTGTCTTCTTGCTTCAACCTTGGGAGAATGTGTGATGTCAAAAAGTCCTCCATTTCATTTAGGTTATCAAGTTTGTTTCCATACAGGTGTGCATAGTAGACTCTGATAATCTTTTGTATTTCTTCAGGATTAGTTGTGATTTGACCTTTTGCACTTCTGATTGTGTTTATTTGGCTTTTTTCTGTCTTTTTCTTGATCATTCTGGCTAGGGGTTTATCAATCTTGTTTATTCTTTCAAAGAACCAGCTTTTTATTTTGTTGATTTTTTTTTTCTTTATGTTTGTTTTCTATGTCCTGTATTTAGGTTTTTACTTTGGTGATCTGGATTCTTCTGCTAAACTTGGGGTTTTGATGGTCTTGTCTTTTCAGCTTCTTTAGGTGATTTGTTAGGCTGTTAACTTGTGATCTTTCCATTTTCTTGATGTGTGTTTGTAGAGATATAAGTTCCCGTCTTAGAACTGTTCCCACGGCATCCCAGAGGTTTTGGTAAGATGTTTCTTTCTGTTCATTTGTTTCCAGGAAGTTTTACATTTCTGTTTTGATTTCTGTGTTGACCCAGTAAACAGCATCATGCTGTTTAGTGTCCATGTGTTTGTGGGTTTGGGGGGGAATATTGTTGGTGTTTATATTTATTTTTATTCCACTGTGGTCTGAGAAGGTACATGGCAGTATTTCAATCTTATGAAATTTGTTTATGTTTGATTTATGGCTTAGGATGTGATTGATATTGGAGTATATTCCATGTGGTGATAAGTAGAATGTATATTCTGTGGTTGTTGGGTGAAGTGTTCTGTAGGTATCTATTAAGTCCATCTGGTCAATGTCAAGTTGAGGTTCTGGATTTCTTTGTTGATTTTTTGCCTCAGTGATCTATCTAGGGTTGTTAGTGGGATATATAAGTCCCCAGCTATAATAGTGTTGCAGTCAATATCTTTTTCTAGCTTACTTAATAGTTGCATTATAAATGCTGGTGCTCCTGTGTTGGGCACATATATGTTTAGGATGAGTATTTCTTGTTAATGGATTGAAACTTTTATCATTATATAGTATCATCTCATATTTTAAAAATTTTTAAAGTTAACATTAAAATTTTTAAACTTAAAGGTTGTTTTGTCTGATATTAAGATCACGACTTCTGCCTTCTTTTGTGATCCATTCATCTGGAAATTCATTTTCCGTCCTCTAACTTTGAGTCTGTGTGTGTCCCTTGTGGTGAGATGAGTTTCCTGGGTGCAGCAAATTATTGGGTCATGGTTTTTTATCCAATTTCCCATTCTGTGTCTTTTCAGTGGTATGTTTAGTCCATGTTCAGGCTGATTGTTGAAATGTGATTTTTTATCCCTGTCATGAGTTGTTTTTTTTTGAGTTAGAGTCTCACTCTGTCACCCAGACTGGAGTACAGTGGCCACTCCTGGCCACCGCAGCCTCAACCTGCTGGGCTCCGACGAGCCTTCTGCGTCAGCCTTCTAAGTAGCTGAAACTACAGGCGCGCGCTACCATGCCCGGCTAATTTTTTTGATTTACTGTAGCGATGAGGTCTCGCCAAGTTGGCCAGGTGGGTCTCAAACCTGCGGGCTCAGGCAATCCACTCACCTCGGCCTCCCAGAACATGGGATTACAGGATGAGCCACCGAGCCCGGCCATGAGTTTCTTATAATGTTTTTTGTTGTTTTCTTTTAACTTTTGGGTTGGTATATGAGTGCTTTCAAGTTTTCATTTGCAGTGTATTCTCTGTTGATTCTTTGTTCTGCTGTTCTCTTAGGATATATGTGGTCATTCTTTTTTTTTTTTTTTCCTTTCTTCTGTGCTTACTACCTTCTTAAGCATCTCCTGTAGAACTGGTCTGGAAGCTGCATTATCTCTTAGGGATTGAATTTCTGGAAGGATTTTACTGCTCCATTGCTGAAGAAGCTGAGCTTGGCTGGGGAGGAAATTCTTAGTTGAAATTGTTTAACTTTGATGACCTTGAATATTGGACTCCAGTCCCTTCTAGCTTGTAGTGTTCCTGTTGATAGGTCTGCTGCTATTCTGATTGCTATCCTGGTAGGTAGTCTGACCTTTCTCTCTTGCTGCCTTTTGGAATTTTTCTTTTGTACCTACTTAGCGCAGGTGAATTACTATGTGTCTAGGGATTGGTCTTCTCATTTGATGTCTTGTAAGGGTTCTTTGTATCTCTTGTGTTTGAATGGTCACATCTGTGGTGAGATGGGGAAAGTTTTCCTATGTAACCTCCTGGAAATATTTGCTCCAAGGTGTTCTCTGTTTCCTTTTCTTCTTCTGGGGTACCAATCAGGTGTAGGTTCAGCCTCTTGATATAATCATACATCAACTTTCTATTCTTATCTGATCAGGGTTCTGAACTTGTTTTATTTTGAAATAGGATTTTGGGTGGGAAGCTTTGCTGTGTCTTGTAATTTTGAAAGTCTAATAAGGTGAAAGACAGGGAGCTAGGGTGTAGAAACTATTTGTAAATTATAGTGTTCACAGATTGTTGTATGGGTTCCCTGTAATCTAATCCCCACCACCACTCTATATGACAGTGCATTGGGTCCATGTGTGTACTTCGAGTCCAAGATACAGTAACAGCAGTGAGGAGGACAGGGAAAAGTAGAATAAAATACGATGGACAAAAATTTAAAAAAATAAAAAATAAACACAGAAAAACAAAAGCAGAAAAAGCAAAAAAACAAAAAACAAAAAAACAGCAGACACACACAGAGAAATTAAAACCAAAACAAACAAAAAATAAATAAAATGAAAGAAAAAACAGGAAAACTGAACACATACACACACACCCAACACATAAAGAAAAAGAGAAAAGGAAAAAAAGAATTCAAATCAAATCCTCACACATACATTCACACACACAATTAAACTAAAAAAAGGAAGAACAAAACCTGAAAGATGAACACTCAGATCATTCACTACACACATAAACAGAAAACAAAAAACAAAAGAAGAAAGAAAGTGGGAGGAAAAAAACCAAGAAGAAAAAAACAGGTGGTGGTGGGGGGGCTTCAGATCAAACCCTCACATGTGCACAAAGGAAAAAGAAAAAAATTAAAGAAACAAGCAAACCAAAAAACAAGCTGCCCTTTTGTGGCAGGTTCTGTAATTGTTCTTCTCAGCTGCTCACAGGTAAGCCCCTCTGCTGTCTCTGTGGAACTGTGGCCTCATTCACAGTCTCCCCAGTGTCCAGCCTGGGAAGGAGGAGGAGGTAGTGGGGGATGGGTGTGGCTTCAGTCCCCCCTCCCACTCTTGTATGGTGGGAAATCCCCTCGGGTGAGGAGGTGCGGGATTGTCTCTTCCCTAGGCGCTGGCGGAGGGCACCCAGCCAGGCTTACACTGGAGTAGAGTCCTCCTATCATGGCTGACATCCAGCCTCTGCCTGGATTTGTCCCTCTCAGTTGTGTCCCAGCCATGTGGGTCTGACATTCAGAGAATTGATGGGGAGGAAGGAATTGGGTCAGTCCCAGAGTCATCGCTTCTAGGGTCTTACTCATCCTTTTCTGATCACACCCTTTGTCCCATGGCTGATTCAGGGCAGGGGTGGGATGCCTGAAACTCAGCAGTTGTCCTGTCCCTCCAGAGTTTGTGCTTTCGAGATGGTCCCTCTGGTCATAATCAGCCCCTTAGTAGTTAATTTGCCGGTCACAGGGATTGAGTCTGTTGGTCCGTGGTGAGCAAGCCGAAACATTCTCCTGCCCAGCTTTCAAGATGGTGGCAGGGTGCCTCTTTCGTCTTCTACAGTGGGGCTCTGCCTCTGTTCCCTTGCTGTGCTCCCTCTACAGGCCTTGCTGACTGTGTCCAGTAGTCATTCTTGGCTGCTTCTGGGAAGGGCTCTGCTGATTTTTTTTTTTTTTAATGGTGCTTGGCTTCTTCTCCCGGGAAATGCTAGGGTCCCAGCAGAACAGCTGCAGCACCAGCCACTTCTCCAGGAGCACCCTGGCCACTTGCTCCCAAGTCTCTACCCAGTCAGCCACTCACACGTCCACTTACTCATAGACACGTGCCCCACATTTTCCATGCAGTCACTCACACAGGGACTTGCATAGTCCAACTGGCTCTGTCACCATCTTCCTGGATCATGAATATATTTTTCATTTCAAACCTTGTTTCTTCCCTGTTTCTGAAGTTTATGAATTTTTTATAGGAGATGATGTACTTGAGAAAATTTAAAACTTCATATCCTTAGGGGACATTTTATAATTTTCTTTAGTAAACATGCTTGTTATCTGATAAAATTCTTATAATTTTCACTGTTACTTACTAATGCTAATTATAAATTAATTTCCCATTAATTCTAACAGGAGACCTTAGAATAGTCATTTTAAGGAGCAGATTAACACAATTCCTCCGTATTTGACATTAGATGTATATTACATATTTATGAAGGAACACAGATTTGCCTTCCAAGCCTGTTTTGCTAAAGTTCTCATGGGTTTATATTTTTTAAATCCTGGTTAACTAACGGAGGGTTGAGTAACATTTTAACATGTAGTAGAAAAACTCCTGCTATCTGAGTGAATCACTAACATCTTTGCTTCTGTGGTGAAACATGCAGTTTAGCACCTTACCCACATAGTGATAGTATCACAGGCCTGTGTCTCCACTTTTATTTTCTCCTTTGCAAACCGTGTTCATGTGCCTACTATTCTCAATGGAAGGAGTGGTTCTCAGTGTATATTTGTTGAATGAGTAGAAAAATTATCATGGTGTTGATGGAAGGATCACATTTTGTACCTTCTCTCCCATCTCCAGCTTATTTCTATGCCCAGAGTATTGTGACTCATCAAATTAAAAGTATTTTTCTGATTTGTAATTTACATTTCACTGTTTGCCTCCAAACACCTCACGGATACACTTAGGGCTTACCAAACATAAGAAATGCTTAGAAGGGTACAACCTAACTTTGAAGAGCTGTAGGTTTCTTCCTATCATAGTCATTGGTTAATGAACATTTCCCTTTAGTCACCATGCTTTTCCAAACCATAATATTAATAGCAGCTGAAATTTATTAAAAACATATAATTTCTCAGAAATGTTTTTCCTAAGTGACAAAAAGTTGACGTTTTTAGCTCATGTGATTCTTTCAAGAACCTAGTTAGTCTTTTTTTTTTAAATTCCCATCTTCAACATGAAGAAGCAGAGACACAGATGGAAGAACTTGCCCAAGCCTGAACAACAGGCAGCGTCAGAATTTAAACCGGGTACTCTGCCTCTTCAGTCCGTGCTCCTGACAACCATACTCCTCTGCCTCCTTAGCAGCAAAAAAATCTAATTTCACTGTGGCAATTAGATAAAAATACATGCACAGTTTAGCACAGATCCTAAATCATAACTCATAACCCCCACAATGGAAAAGGCAATTTTGCCATTTTTATCTACAAAGAATGATATTAGTAGCTGTTAGAATTTCACTTTATTCCTTTTGGCCACATACAGTAAAAATGACTTAAAAAGTAAAAGGATTATCAGAACCAGTTTAATTATTGGACACTGCCCCCTATTAATTTTAATAAAGGGTAATTTCATGCATCTATATTATAATGGCAACGTAAAGAAAAGAGAAAACAAGAATCCTTGTCTTTTAAGGTTTGCAGTTTGATTTGAACAAGGTAAATGCATGAATAAATAGTATGTGTGTAGTATTCTATGGACCTCACAATTATCTGTTATATATAAAATAGATATTTTAATATTTTAATTTTGTAAAAACAATATATAATATAATTTTCTTTCAGGTTATGAGTTCATTAATCATGTCATCTTGTATGTGTTTAAATGATGTTGATAAATTACTACAAATGATTTGGTGTTCTATGTAAGTAATTCTTTTGCACTTTCTGCCTCAATATATTCCTGTCTCTTTTTTTTTTTTACTTGTATCAGAGTTGTCATGATGAGGAAGATGATGAGGGTGAAGAAGAAGTGAAGAGTTTTGAAGTAAGATCCATCTTTCTAGATTTGTCTTTTTTCTATCTTGGAACATTGTTTCATAGCTTATAACTGACATTTATGTTTCTTGCTTCATGGCTTATTGCAGCTTATTGTGTCAAGGAACTGCATGTCAGAGCTGGATGGACAAACCTGAGTCCTAACATTTGCTCAAGTTAAGACCAAGGAACATAGAATAGTGAATTAATGAAATAAAGCCCATATGTTCAGAATGAGTGTTCCTGAGAGCCCTCAGAGATGAGATGGCTTCAAATTATTCTCATCTCAGTGATGTTGTGTTCTGGAATTTCTAACAGACATGTGAGGAGAATGTTTACTGAAGAGCAACATGATATCAAGTGTTTAATTAAAACCTTGGTTTGGCATTTTTTCCCTGAAGTCTGAAAGATTTGGCCTCTTTCGACTTCCGTCCAACTAGGTCACTCATTCCATGTACATATGTAGATAGTGGCACATGATGAAATTTGCTTGCATGAGGTAGGGGGGCATATATTTCTAGGACTGTATTGTACTTAATGATTATTTCCTCAAATGTTCTCAGCCTTTAAATATTCCAAATAATTTGCAATGCTGCTTAATATTAACTAGTCAGAAGGAAAGTTGGTATTATTTCCCCCTTTTGCTTATACTGTACTTTTGCTGTTTATAAGAAAAGCTAGTTGTTGCTAACTACCACTCTTCTTATTTATTTGTTCCTTTTTGTTTGTTTGTTTTTGTTTTTAGAATTTTCCAACAGAAACTAAGTGGAAAGAAATAGAAATTAGATTTTTTTTTTCACTTTAATTTACGTGTCTGCATTTAAAGCTAGAAGTCTGAAAATATATCAGTAGCCAGCAATGAGTCTTTAATTAAAGCGGGCCCACAAGAATGTACAGCCAAGGAGTGAGTGCAGGGCATTGTCCTTTCAGAAACAATTTGATATGAGCATCTCTGCAGCACTGAAGTCAATGTGCCAAAAATATGAAAACAACCTAATTCGGGGATAACCTGTGACTATTGCTGGCTGAGAAAAATGTCATAGGATTAATTTCCAATATGACACTATAATCTTTTCAAGTGTATGTATATTCTATTCTCAAATCCCTCTTTATTGATAAGAAACCGAGGTAAATTAGAATGAGCTGTAAGCAGAAAATAATAATTTTTTTTTCTGACGTGCACACCATTTACGGTCTATCGGTTGTCTTCAGAGCAATTGTTTATTGCTATTTTGCTTCTTGTCCTCATCCTTCCTTAAGGTCACAGGATCCCAACGCAGCAAGGTAAAACTATATATATGTGTGTATTTGTCTGGGTCTGAGTTTTGGTTTCTTGTGACATTTACCTTTGTTAGACCCAACATCTTCGATTCTTTTGTTAATAAAAGATCTTGGAAATCTTACTACAAGTTTGTAGCTCCATTGCAATTAGTCTCTTCAGTATCCCGTCCTTGACACAGGTTTATTCTTCTTGCAACTCATTTAATATGATGCATAATTAGAAATTTTATCCTCCATGTTAACCTTGAGCTGTAGGCTGTGCTGTAATAAAAGAGTCCAGCACTTTGGGTAATGAACTTTTAGCTAAAAAACTTTTCATGTTCAGTATAATGTGTTTTAACTTTATCCCTACGCCTCTTGAGTTTTTCTTTTTAACGCTAGTCTCATTACTTGAAAACAGACATGATAAATGATATTGCTGGTGAGAGTGGAAAGACATCTGCTTTTCCATTGCGCTGTTGTATCTTTAATTAGCAACTGGAGATTATGTTCCATGATTCCAGTATGGATTTTTGTCATTTCAGTAAAGGGAAGAACTAGATGACTATTTCCATCTCTTAATATTTTGAATAGCTAAATACTTGGAACATTTGCTGAGAGAAAACATTCTGATCTGGAACTGCATTTTTTTTTTTTTTTTACTTTGACATGGACCCTGATAAGCTTACATTTTATTTTAATGAGGCTATTTAGTAGGGAAATCCAGCATAAACATCTCCAGAAGACAGTACCCATAACAACTTTAGTTTTAAAAAAAAAAACTTTCAGTTTGTATTTGACTTTGTCTTCTATCTTTAAAAAGTGAAATATTTGCTGATAAAATGAATTTTTAGACTGTGCTAAAGAATCCATGAGAAGAAACAAACTCCAGTATGTTTAACTCACTCTTATGATAGGAAGAATGTATTTTTCTTATGACACACCATGATCCTCATACATTTTAAACCTTGAACTCATGCATATACTCTCAGATATAGCTCTGATCTGAGGACATAATGGCTAATGGCATATAATGGGCATAAAACTTAATAAGACATGTGTACTACAGCAATAGATGATGGGTGCAATAATAATTTGGTAGACTTTGGTTTTTTTATCACCAATTATCTCAGATAAAATTCCAGTGGATTGTTGAGGGATAAAATATGTGAAGGACCCTCCTAACATCAATCAAAGATTTGGTTTCCTAAACAGCATAAAAGTTAATGTAAAATATATTGATACTTGTATGATAGGGGTAAGGGAGAAGGTGTTTCTACTACTCTAGAAAACCATTCTACTTTAAAAGAGGGACATGGTTTCAGGAGTGTCAAATTTAGTGACATTAGAAAGGTTTCTAATTCAGGAAAGAAGTTTAAAAGAAAACAAGTGGTAGAATCAGTATTTGCCTCTAGGATTCAGACCAGTCTAAGGACAAAAAGTCAAATGAGTTATGCAGCCTGACCTGAGAGAAAGGGCTGCCTTTGGATTGAGAATGGTGGGCAAATACACATGATGGTGAAACCTGGCAAATAATCCCCAAATAGAAGATATAGACCAGGAGGTATGACTGCCCCAGTAAGAGACAGGCTTTTTTTTTTTCTTTTTGAGTTGGAGTCTCACTCTGTCGTCCAGGCTGGAGTGCAGTGGCATTCTCATGGCCACCACAGCCTCAACCTGCTGGGCTTAGGGGTTCCTTCTACCTTATAAGCCTTATAAGTAGCCGGAACTACAGATGCACACTGCCACACCCAGCTAATTTTTGTGATTTATTGTAGAGATGAGGTCTCACTAAGTTGCCCAGGCTGGTCTCGAACCTCCAGGCTCAGGCAATCATCTTGCCCCAGCCTCCCAAAGTGCTGGGATTACAGCCTAAGCCACCGCACCTGGCCGAGACAGGCTTTTAAAGTGCTGGGAATTGGTACACATTTATAGTGTAACACAATATACCAGATCTGGGGCTTTTCACTTCCTAGCTACTGTTACTGATCTTCATGTGGATTTGGCGCTATAACTTGTTATTTAGGTCTAATTTGTGTAGCATGCTACTCTTCACAAAATACATACTCTGTACGTGATAGGAAATCTTATAAGGTTGAGAGGCAGTTGTATCACTCAGTCACCTATGAAAATACTCTTCTCTGAAGTTGATTATGTGATACCAACAAAACCACTGAAAAACTGAACTAGACAATTAGACGATTACTGTCTTTATAAATTTAGTAATCTACCAGACTTTTTAGATGGAGATGTCTGATTGGAATAATTTAGACATAGTTCTGATAGTGGAATTTTTCACATAAGTTAAAGTGAATCTGAAAGTGATTTTGGCAGTTATAATTCATATAACAAGTTATTTCAAATAAGTTTATAAGCAACAAAGTGTGTGATAATGGAATTTTATTCCTGTAACTGGTTGATTATTAATATTTGCTGTAGTTTCTACTTAAATTATTTATAAAATATTCAACAAATGCATTGAGAAGAGAAAACAAGCAGATTTAAAGAAAAGTGCTATTCTAAGGACACTTTCTATGAGGAATACAGTAAGGCTCAAAATAACATGAAAAACAGGGAATGAGAAATGAAAAGCCAAGACCTAGCTCTTCTCCTCCATCGTATGTATGCTTCATGATGTGATTGTATTAAAACTTGCCTGATTTAACTTGATCATTTACTATCCTGTTTCATTCATAAAATATGTAAATATGATTTTTCTGCAACAACTTACTTGATAGCTATTGCATATTTAGTCAATTATTTTTTAGATTTGGAGCTACTTCATTATTAAAGCCATAAAGAAGAACAGTTAAATCTTGTAAAGAGGCCAACATTAATTGAAAGGGAAGAAATCTTTTAGAAGTTGTCTGAAAAGTTAATTTTTGCAGTTAAGTGCTCTATGTCACTTTTTAAATTTTCGCAAGCCAAAGCAAATAATAATAATAAATAATTTTCAAGTCAAGTAACTTTGTTTTCTGAGCATGATGAGTTCTTCTGTCCTATCAACAAAGAACTTGGGTACCACAATAGACCACATCTTCAAAATACTCAGATTTCACAAAATACTCAGAAACATTCTTTAAACAATTGCTTCGTCTTCTGTTGCCCTTCTCTGAAATCTGAGGGTGTGACATAAAATGCTTATGCAGTGAAAACATTTCCTTGGAGTGTTAAGTTAATACTATATTATAGATTTATTACTTACTGAAAATCCTAAATTAATGATAGTGAAGCTTAGATAAGAGAGGAATGGAGCATTAACATGTCTTTTAGGCCATCTTTCTCAAATATTAGGCAAGTTGAGTTTTCCTTTGGCAAATGCCCAATTTCTAACTCACAGATGAATTCTCTGATGAGTCCCTAGGGTCCTGTTATTCTGTACTATTGATTAAAGAGAATGTATTGAGTATTACATGCTAAATAAGCCTGTGGCAGAGTTAATATTCTGTAATAAATACTTAGGGGATGAGCATATTCTCTTCCAGATGGGTCTAAGACATTAACTAAAATGACATCATACCTGCTAACGTACTCAGACCAGTACCAAGCTCATACTCCAAAGTGTGCACCATCGAGTATGGGAAAATCAATTTGGGTCCAAAATGTCTTCAGGACGGATATTAATATAGTACTATTCCCGTGACACAAGAATTTTTGTGTGGCCCCTCTATGGATCTAATTTTAAGTAGAATTCCATTTTTTTGGCAATTCCACAAGAAAGAGTTGACTACAACATGTACTGCACCTTTGGTGCTTTTCGTAGTAACACAGCAATTCAAATTAAAAGGTCTCCCAGAAATTTAGAAAAGAGAATTTTTAAAATACATTAAAATTAAAGATTCAGCTATGGATATAAAATATTGAAATAATTATTTCTTTTATCAAGAAAATGTACAGTTCTTTACTTCCTACTGCAGAACCTATGTGGTATCCAAAATATGGACTCATGCATTAAGAGTTGCTTGTCATATTAATGAATCATAGAGGGGAAACAGGGAAGGATGTTTGATGGTTGGTGTTTTCCAGTACTCATGCCTATTGCTGCAACCGGCCAAACTACATTTTTATATAATGAAAGTATTGAGCTCAAGTAGTGATCTCATGCCTTAGCCCAGGTTTCCTAGAAAACAGAGGCAAAATGCTTATGTACTAACACTATATTAGGGAATGGAGGCACTAGAATCCCAGGGAAGTGGGAGGGAGAGAAAAAGAGAAATGATACAGGGAAAGAGGGAGGGCATGTATAAGGGAGAGCGTTCTTGAGCTGATCACAGCTGTCAGTAATACAACTTTTTGCTCAATGGCGTGCGAGGCCTCTAGAGAGGCCATATGCATTAAGAAATATTGCCTCCTGGGGAAGAAGGATGGGTATTTTCCTTCTCACTTCCTGTCTGGTCACAGGGAGTTGATTTCTTCACGCTTCCTGCTGATATTCACCAGCTCTTCCAGACAACCGCAGGGAAGCCAGGGCTGCCTTGGGCCCAGCTTGTTGAGTGTCCAAGCACCACAGTGTCTTTTTCCATCAGTGTGGGGTCTCTTGGGTGAGTGGTAGTGGTGGTAGCAGCTGACTTTCATAGTATGGTGCCAGTCCTTTCTAAGGCCATTCTGGCTCAAAAGCAAGGCAAATGGCCAAGGTTTGGAGAGAGAGGAGTTGACAGAGGTGGAGTACTAGCCCTGGTACAAGGCAGATTCCCAGAAGGCATAGTCCTCTATATTGTATATTGTAATTCGTGCATATGATTACGTGGACTTATATAGTAGATTGTATAGAAGACAGCCAGTCTTCTGTATCTGTGCTTTCTACACCCCTGGTTTCAACCAACCATGGATCTAAAACATTTTGGGAGAAAAAAATTGTATCTATCCAAAATGTACAGATGTATTTTTCTTATCATCACTCCCTAAACAAGATAGTATAATAACTATTTACATAGCATTACATTGTATTAGGTATAACAAGTAATCTAGAGAGGATTTAAAGTATATAGGAGGATGATGTGTAAATACTACAGCATTTTCTGTAAGAGACTTGAGCATCTGTATATTTTGTGTTTGTGGGAGGTTCTGGAGCCAATCCCCCCACAGATATCGAGGGATGATTATATATTTAAACATGTAATTGTGCATTTTTAATATGCACAAAATAATTTGACTTTGTGTGCAGTCATTTTCATTTGCTTATTTTTTGAATCAAGGTCTCATTCTGTCGCCCAGGCTGGAGTGCAGTGGCACAGTCATGGCTCACTGTAGCCTCGCCCTCCTAAGCTTGGCAGTCCTTCTGCCTCAGCCTCCCAAGTAGGAGGAACTACAGGCATGCACCACCACGCTTGACTTCTTTATTTCAGCTTTTTGTAGATATGAGGTTTCACTGTGTTGCCCAACCTGGTCTCAAATTCTTGGATTCAAGCAATCCTCTCGCCTCAACCTCCCAAAGTGCTAGGATTATAGGCATAAGCCATTACACCTAGCCAGTGTGCAGTTATTTTTAAAAATAAGCCTAGTTAAAGTTTATACTTGATCAGATTATGTACAGTAAATGGGAGGAAACAGAGACATGAAAAGCACAGACACTCAGATGCACTTCTTGTGTTTAAATTCTACTCCACCACGGATCTAGCTGTGTGGGTTGAGGCCTCAATTCTTCTATCTGTAAAATGAGGCTAATTATAGTCTCTGCTTCATAAGGTTGCTATGAGGACTAAATTAATTAATGCATATAAGGTACTGAGTACACTGACTGTCATATAATAGCTCTGAATATTTGCTGTTGTTGTTATTAATCAATTTGACAGCTAAAAACAAGTCAGGGAAGCCCATAGAGAAATCTTTACAGTATGTACATTATGATGAGGATGAAACTGTACAACACAAGAGACCTGAACTCTCATCTGGGTGCTGTGTGACCTTCAGCACATCATACTCAACCTGTGTCTCAGCTTTCTCTTCTTTGAACAAGGAGTTCTGGGCTAGACGATCTCAGGGGTCCTAGCTACCTTTAAAAATTATCTGCTTTGCTGTCCACGTGTAAATTTTCTTTAGTTTTCAAGGCAGCTTTACAATTCATCTAAATGCATAAACATTTGATAAAAGTATGCAAGTTCTCATTACTTTCTTCTTTTGTGGAGGATTGAAAAGGAAAATGAACTCCATTTTTTTTTTAGAACAGCAAGGTCACAACCAAAATATGTTACAGAAAATAATATCTAGCTTCTGCATACATACATATCTCCACCTTTTCCTAGCTTGGTATTTAAAGTATCACAGAACTATACAAACAGTAAGTTGAAGGAAAAAAGTACTGAGGGACATGAAGAGGAGTCTTCCAAGAATGAGGTTACCCCAGAAACCCATGCCATAGAGTCTTGTCAATTAGCCGCGTGTTGTCAACATATTTGATTCCAAGCTTTCTAGGAACCAATATGAAATTATATAACTTTAACAGTTTATTATAGCAATAAAATAAAGTTAGTCTTTTTATTTGGGAGAGACAAATTCTTAAGTTAAATTCAACAGCATTTGTCCCCCCAGAGGACAACATGTGTTATAATGAAAAATGTCTTCCACAATTCAGTAACAGTAATTATTTGACAACTTATACAGTAAAGCCCAGCTGTACAGATGTCATCTGAGGATAGATAAGAACAGGATGGGTGCCAAGTATCTGGAAGAATGGGAAATATATATATATCTTTAAGATGGTCTCCAAAAAAATCCTTCTCCCAGTCAAACAGGTCTTGCTTGGCAGGGAATTTGAGACTGTATCAAATACTTAAGTGCAGCCCCAGAAATCTGGAGTAAGATTAATAAACATTTGTGAAGACTGGATTACAGGCACTAGAGCTTCTGGAATTGTGAGTTCTCAGAATTCAAATAATGAGTTGTGATTCATTCTATGATCAAAGTTACTCTAACTTCTAATTTTCCCACTAATTAATCCAACAGTCTGTCACCTTCAATAATCTAGCCATAACTTTGCATTATTAGTGGTCATCAATTACCTTGTTGTCTTTATTTATTTTATTTTATTTTATTTTTTGAGTTAGAGTCTCACTCTGTCACCCAGACTGGAGTGCAGTGGCCGCTCCCGGCCACCGCAGCCTCGACCTGCTGGGCTCTGGCGATCCTTCCGCCTCAGCCTTCCAAGCAGCTGGAACTACAGGCACGCGCTACCACACCCGGCTGATTTTTGACTTATTGTAGAGATGAGGTCTCGCCAAGTTGCCCAGGCGTGTCTCGAACCCACGGGCTCAGGCAATCCACTCACCTCAGCCTCCCAAAGGCGTGGGATTACAGGCTGAGCCACCAAGCCCAGCTACCTTGTTGTCCTTATTGTCTCTTTTGTCAGGCTATGCTAGGAGAGAAAGGACTACATAGCACTTGCTTTGTGTATTCAAGGCCTTATCCAGTGCCTTTAGGGCTTAACCAAACAAATAGGTAAATTAAGGCTGTTTAAAATCAATCTTGTGTTCAGGAATAAGCCACATTCCCTCTAATGGTAAGTCAGCTTAACTTGGCTAACTCGATAACTTCTTGATTTTAGAGTTACTTATGCTTTCCTGTGATTTTCATACCTTATTATTGAAGCTTTTGGTAGTATATATATATTTTGTCAACTGGCCCTGAAATAGAAAACTATTTCAGCTCAGCTGAGTTTTAATATAGTTTTAGTTTTAGTATTGTTTAAAATTAGTTCTAAATATGCTGAATCCCCTGGAAAAAAATATTCCCTCCAAAATGCAAATGTATATAATACAAGGAGAATTAAGTATTAAAGTTACTTTATACAATATATCTAAACCTCAAAACTGATTCTGGAAGGTTTTTATGCTACTTGAAAGTTCCATACTAAAAAGAATGGGTAGGAATGAAAAGTTCAAACAAAAAATTAAAAAATTGAATGAGCTTAAGCCCACAATCTGATAAGTATTATTTGTCTGTATGTGTATATCCTAAAGACCTCTTTAACTGTGTACTAAAAGTAAACTAAATAAACTTTTCACATTATACTAGTTTTGTTGCTCTTCAAATGAAAAGATAATATTTTAAGTTATTTATGATCACAAACTATGTGATACCACATTGTTTAGTTCTGTCACTTATTCACTCGAATTTTCTACAAAACCTAATGTGCTCAGGGAACTGTACTGGATACAGTATGTATGTCCTGGTGTCCTGGTTAAAACAAAAAAACAGCTAAGCCCCATCTCTTCATTGACCTTTTCTTCTAGGGAACCCCATAAACATTTACTTAATCTTTAAAAAAAAATTTAGAGCCATTTATTATAAACTTTTAAACAAAGTTATAACTGTTTTCCAATCATGGTAAATCTGTAGGTATACAGCTAGTCTAAACTCTTAGGAGCTGGTGTACAACAGAAGAAAATTAATCCAAGTGGAGAATGTGACTCTTATCCATGCTTTTGTTTCTCCTTAATCTCAGTTGGCCTGTTTGTGTTACAAATAAAATTATTAGTATTGTTTCACTCCCTTTCATTGACCCCACTGTTATGCAATTGAATCTTCCACTTTTTGGTCCTTTTTCTTATAATATTGATATCTACCATCACTTTATAGGTTATACCTATACTTAAGATGCCAAATAAGAATACTTCATGTTGACTTAGGGGATTATTAAAATATGAGAAATAGGTTTAAAAAAAGTTCAGTTCCTGGAAATTTCTGTTCCTTACATGTGCAGTTTCAGAGGAAAACATTTTGAAAACCTTTTCAGCAGTTGAAATATTGGACATACAGAGAAAAAAGACTGAACAACTGTGCTCGTTTGGAGTGAGGCACAGATGATAGATTTGGTACCTCAGCCTATGATGCCCTCAGATGCTGCTGTAGATGTCGGTGGAGCTAAGAAGGTCCTTCTGAGACAGTGTGATGTTCTTTGCTGATGATCAGGCTACTCAGGTTTAAAATATCTTTTCATTTCCATTATGGGGACAAAACTATTTTTTCCATCAATGAGCAGGAGGGATTATAATTTATTTGCCTTATTTATTATTTTTTCTCGCACATAAGGCAAGTTGTTGAAGAACCAAATGTTGTTTTGTTTTGTTTTCAGGTCTTTCTACGTGTTTCCCCATCAAATGTTGGAAAAGTGAGATGCTCTTAGACAAAATGAAAGAATATTAGCAATTTCATTACAAACCTCAGTTATAGCAAAAGCAAATCATGTGTTGGGTACTTTATTCAATGCCAGTGTTTTGATCATGGGTCTCATTTATGACCGCAATTGACCTTGAAAAGACTCTTAATAATTTTGTTAGAATATGAGCTGATTGTTCTGGGTTGCTCTTGGCAATCAGAATGTTTTGCCTAAGGGAAGATTCAAATTGTTGAGCTGCTCTTTTTTTCTTAACCATTCCCTGTAACCTTGGAACAACTTAAAGACTAAACTGCAAGCTTAAGGTGAAATGGTGTTTAAGACCCTTAGGCAATTTAGGCAAAATCTAACAGTGACTGGGGAACCCTACTTTTGAAAAGTTACTTTCAAAGCTTTCTCTGAGTAAGATACTTATAAGAGATCTGCATCCAATTTGTTTAGAAAAGCTAACCTACAGTTAATTTGAGGTCAAAATATTATTTCTTCTTTCCTCATTATCTATCACCTTATTGTCTGAAAAACTTCCTGGTTTAGCTTTCAGGGTTTTATTTTTTAATGCTGTGATGCAATTTCCTAGTGACAGGTTAACATTACATACCCAGAAGTTGTTCTCAAAGGACAACATATTTTTAAAAAAACAATAAAGAATTCTGAACAGAGAGCTTCCAGTTCAGCCTAACAAAGAGAAAATTCAAGAGAGGTTTGATCCCTCTTTAAGAAGTATATTTTTCTGCTCCTAGATTGGTGTATCTTTTTGCCTCAACGTTGGGTTTTTTTTGAGTCTCATCATCTTCCTCAAAATATTTATTGTTAATGAAACTTAGTTGCTGTATTTTAAAAAATGAGTGACCTTTGTCTAGGAAGTTTATCTTTGAACAAGGTAGTTTGATATCCTGTCTATTTCTTGATCCTCCTAAGGTTTCAATTACCTGAAGAGGTTACTGGGACCTTAGAGTCTGTTGTCTGAAAGGTCTTTGAACTAATCTACCCACTTTTGGAACATAAATGGCAAATTGTTGTTTCGCTTTGTTTTCTCTCAAGAGTATATGGCATGTTGTTATCTTCCATCTTTTGTGAGTTTCCCGATGACTGTCTGTATGTGTTCTATTGGGTCAATAGAAATTGTTCTTGTGGATTCTGTATGTGTTCTATTGGGTCAATAGAAATTGTTCTTGCGGATTCCTTTGCCTCCTAAGTTGATGAAAACGATAGGGCAGTTCTGTAAGCCAGTAATTTCTTATCATTTTCTTACTGAAAAACTCTTTCACAAAAGTTGGTAAAGCTTTAAAGCAAAAATTCCCTATATATCTCTGGCAATGGGAGGAAAGTAAAAGATTGTTGGGTCTAAAAGGAAGAATCAAATGTTGCTCATCAATTTTAAACAACACCTGAAGAGCAGACGAAAGGGTCCTCTTTCAGTTTTCCTGAAGCTGTGTTGTAATGACAAAACAGTTTTGTGTGTCTGTGTGATTTTGTTTTTGTTTTGTTTTTGACTTCACAGGAAGAGGTTTAAACATGAAGGCAAACCTTTTAGATGTTAGCATGGCTACATATAAAGCAAAGCTGCCTCTTTTTTTTCTTTTCTCTGCTTCCATTTAGGCCTATCACATAATTTAAGAAAAATTAAAATTTAACCACAGGAGCTCTAACTATAGTGTGAAAAAAAACCCTGATCAATTTTGTTTTCGCAGCACGATATTATCAAAGATTTAAGAAAAAAATTTGCCAGCCTCGGCGAGAACTCTCTGGTAACAGCATAAATGTCTGTGTTGGTTGCTTTTGATTTAAAGGTTTCTTTTTTCATTTGTTTGAGCCCATTTCTTTTCCCCCTCCTTTTAGTTCACTTTATTTTTCATATTCTGTAACTAGCAAGCCTTCATTTTTTAAACCTCTTCCATCTTCCAGTGTCTATTTTCCGTACTTTGGATGGAAAGTTTATGGCAGCAAAGCTGTCATTCTGGCTACCTCTGCTGCAGCTCTTCCTGCTCTTAGGTCATATATGTTTTGGCCGTTGTGTTTATGGACATGATACTAATTGACTGTTTCATGTCCCATTGACTAAGCTTCTCTACCACGCCATTTGATGGACACGCTGTCACAGGGCTCTATGCAACTTTCATTCTGCAACTTATACTGCTTAGTTCCGTCTCAATTCTCCAGCGAACTGGATTGCTCAAGTGAATGGTCATACCAGTCTTGAACTTGCTGTGCCTTTATATTTTATTTTTATTTTCTTCTTTATGTTTTCAGTGGTAGCTTAAGTGGAAAAGAACAAACTCCAGCCATTGCTCCAGCAGCACCATGCAGTATCGTTTGTTACCACCAGAGAATACAAAATATAAAGGCACATTGCATCTCTTATTCTTTGGGGGTGACTGGGGAGATCCGTATCATAAATCCACTACTTAGTTGAAGCCTTCCTTTTTATCCATATCAGCTTTCAATTTTGCTTAAACTACAAGACATCTCGGTTAATGTTTTTCTGTGATTCAGTGATACCTTGCAACTCGAGCCATTTGCTGAGCAGTATCAAGTTATGGCCATGACATGGGAGATTACTAAAAACATGACAAACTTATGCACAGATGTATAAATCAGAAAGTGCAAGTTTCAGTGATGAAGTATAGTACTTCAAAACTGTGATACAGGCTTTGGACGAATCAAATCATTAAAATTGAGAAAAATCCATCCTGATCAACCAGCACCAAAAGTATATCAAGAAAACTATAAAGGGAAAAAAAACAAGAGTTGAATATGTTAATATCTGTCTAATAACATCGTTGGTGTTGAAATGGTCCATAATGTTGTCATAGAGCCCATACATGAAGAGATGACTAAAAATATGGTCTGTAGAAAGCTGCTATGCTTACCGATAGCCTCAACATAAATGGTTGGGATTTGTGTCCAGGAAAAAGAAATGGAAAAGCAAAAGCTTCTATACCAGCAAGCACGACTCCATGATCGAGGTGCAGCAGAGATGGTACTGCAGACCATCAGTGCCAGCAAAGGTAAAGTCCCTTATTCTCCCCTTCCGCGTGTCTGTTCTTCAAATGTCAGTTTTACTCTCTGGGTGTTCCCTCATTTCAATCTCACTGACTCAATTAGTCCCTGAATTTCTGGCTCATGACGATACCCGGTGACTGTTCACAAATACCAGCTCTCATCATGTACAGAGCCCAGTTACTCTCAGAGTCCTAAAAAGATTTGTTTTATTTCTGTTCTTTAAGTTGTGGACGCTGTGTTATGACTTAATTCTAGCAGATGGATCATATAAAATTGGGGTTGGCAAGCTTTTTCTCTAAGGCTAGAGAGTATTTTCAGCTTTGAGGGCCATGCAATCTGTGTTGCACCGCTTCGACTCTGCTGTAGTAACATGAGCGCAGCCGGAGACAATAAGGAAATAGTGTGGATGTATTCCAGTAAAAACTTTGTCAACTTTTTTCAGGTGGCAAGCTGCATTTGGCCCTCAGGGCATAGTTTGCTGACCTTTGATATAAACGTTGGGACTTTTAAGTGAGTCCTTTTAAACAATTTCACGGTTACGGCACTATTGTATATCTCAGTACCCAGCTATATCAGTGGGGTTTTTTGTACATTAGTAATATCTTATTTGTGAACATATTTACATATAATCTGGAATGGAATGGAAAAGTAATGGAGGCACATTCTGTTATTAAGTACCCCACCCTTAAAATGTGATGATTCTTTCTATTTCTAAGATAGGTTGAGGTGAATAATGAAAAATAGAATATTATACACTAAATACAATTTCTCATAATTATCTGAATGACTGAAAATTGGGACTAGTCATCTTAATAAATGAGACTGTAAACATATCATGATAAAAGTGATAGAATAAAATGATAAAAGTTATTCAAATGTAATACTGTTGAGGAAGGAGGGAAAGTTTTAAGTAGCTCATATTTATTTTAATACTTTTTAAAACACATGATTATTTCTGGATTTTAATAATATCAGGTCTCAGTATTTCAAGATCAGTTTTTTCTTCCTCTTCTTTTTCTTCTATGACTTTATATCATTTCAATTCTAAATATATTATACAGAATTTAGTAAAGATGTTGACTTCAAAATATGCATTATTATTGTTTTACTATTTTTTGGTACATAAGTCAGTCTGTTTTCCTCTGCCGTTATATGAATATGTAGGTGGGAGTAATAATGATTTTTGAAGTGCATTGTTTGAGGTAGAATAAGTTAATATAGAAGGTGAAATGATGTAAGGAATACTGTCTTTTATATTTTTAAGGTGAAACTGGACCAATGGTGGCTGCTACTTTAAAACTTGGAATTGCTATTTTAAATGGTGGGAACTCTACAGTACAGCAGGTAATGTCTTTAAACCATTCACATAATCTGCTGTTAGTCTGTTTTGCATTTCTACAAATAAATATCTGAGACTAGGTAATTTATTAAGAAAAGAGGCTTACAGTTCTGTGGACTGTACAAGAAGCACGGTATCAGCATGAGCCTCTGGTGAGGGCCTCAGGAAGCTTACAATCATGGTGGAAGGATAAGAGGGAGCAGGCTTGGCCCATGACAACAGAGGAAGCAGGAGAGAGGGAAGGAGATGCCAGCTCCTTCCAACAACCAGCTCTTGCATGAACTGAACGGAACAAAAACTCACTCATTACCCTGGGGAAGGGCACCAAGCGATTCATGAGGGATCCACCCCATGACCCAGATGCCTCTGACAAGACCCCACCTCCAAATTGTAGATCACGTTTCAACGTGATATTTGGTAGGGGACACATATCCAAACTATACAATGTACTTTTCAAACCATATCGTAAAATAACTATTTCTTGTAAGATTTTTCATTGTTCTCTATAAAACATGTCTTCATTTTAATTTGCCACAATATCCAAGAAAGAGAATAGGAGGGAAAAAGTAATTATGTGATAGACTTCCAAGTCCAAACATAAAATGGTGTCAGAATACCTGAAGACATTAATCTAAGTGTGACTTTTTACCGTGACAAATGAATTCTTCATTTGAAGCATGACTCACTCGCTTACCATCCTTATGTGAAACCTGGCACAGGTAAACAGCTCATCCTCTTCCTGTTATAAATGACTATGATATTTGTGTTAAAAGGAAAAATAAAGAAAACTCACCTAATGCGTCAAAATATTTATCAAGAAGTAATTTCTCTTGCTTATGTTTTACTTTAAAGATCTTTATTATATTGTATATATATTCACAAATCCTTATACCCAGAGAGCTCTGAAAGATTATGTGATATTTATATATGTTGTCTATACAGAACTTAGCTTTCTTCTCCATGCCTTCAATATGTATCCTACTGCTTCCGTTTGACCCACTAAGCCACATTCCTTCATTTTAAAAGACCAATGATGTCTTTCATTTTTTAAAATTTGACTAATAGTTATCATGCCCCCCACAAAAGACCGTGCTTTTGTGTATCTTTCTCTGTGTATAGGTAGCATGTGTCTCTGTGTGCATGTGTACAGGTATGTGTATTTCTGCATGCACACACATACATGTGTATACATACAGCGCATGAACTGTGTGTATCTTTACATACTTGCTTGGTTTATGTTACCTTTGATTACTACCAAAATTTTGTCTGCTTAGCTGAGTCCTGTTTAGAACAGTATTGATACTAGGACTTTTTCTGCTCTATTCAAGATTTGGAGAAAAGCAGTATCCTTATCTCCTTAAAATCTTTATCTACATGCTTCCTATCATCTTTATGCACTTTAAATTTCAAACCTCCAATAAATTTTATCCATGTCAGAAATAGCCGTCTCATTGTACTATGGAACAATAAGCAAACAAGACAAAGCCATGAATGGCTTTAGCATTTTTTTACATTTATGGTTAACCAAATATTTTTTTCTTTCTGTTAGCCAAAATTTGAGCCACAGATTCTGGATGGTATTCTGAGATCAAAGGGAAAAACTGAATAGTCACATGATTCCTACCTTTCTTTAGATTTAGAGACTATGGTAGTGAAAACGGAATGTCTGTCTGTAGCATTAACATATGACAACTGCAACTCCCAGACTGTAATTCTGTTTAAGGAAATTGCTTTTGTATGGGAATCTCTGAATAGCATCTATGTGGATCTTCTTCCCAGTTAACTTACACTAAAGTATCTGAATCTCCAAGTACTTAAAGAGTCACAGGAAAATAATCAAGAGTAGTTATTTCTCCCTGGCATTTATGGTGCTTGCGGTGTTGTGTAGAGCAACACCCTCGTTCCAAGCCGTTTTTTTACTGCTGCACATAGAAATGTGCAACTATCTTGCTCTGACACGTGTGTCACTGATGACAAAAATGACATTGTAATGTTTACATGCAGTAAATTTTTTAAGTCTTTATTCTAGAATACAAAGCCTGTTTTGGTTTACTTAATTAACAAAAAACAAGATTAGTTTTCAATGGCCATGTGGTTTCCGTATTTCCTGTAGAAAATGCTTGACTACCTCAAGGAGAAAAAGGATGTGGGCTTCTTCCAGAGCCTGGCTGGCCTGATGCAGTCTTGTAGGTAAGGACACATTTCCTTCTTGGCGTTTTACTGAGCGACTATTTGTTTTACATTGCCAACAATCACTATACTTAGAAGAATTTTTAACAATTAAAAACACTTTAAAGTGGGACAATAGGCAATGTCTTGTTTTCTATCTGGTTTTTAGGGTGTTAGTAATGTCTTAATGTAAGTTAGTAATGTCTTAATTACTAATTTATTCAATGTTAATAGTCTTCCCTTAACTAGGGACCTTGGAGAATTAATGTGTGTGTATTCTGCATACTTGAAAATGAGTCAGGTATGCTTTTTTTTTTTTTTTTGAGTCGTGGTCTCACTCTGTCGCCCAGACTGGAGTGCAGTAGCATGCTCATGGCCACTGCAGCCTCAACTTTTTGGGCTCAAGTGATCCTTCCGCCTCAGCCTTCAAAAGTAACTGGAACTATAGGCATGCACAACCACACTTGGCTAATTTTTTGATTTCTTATAGAGATGAGGTCTGGCTCAATTGCCCAAGCTGGTCTCGAACCCCTGGACTCAGGCAGTTATCTCTCCTCTGCCTCCCAAAGTGCTGGGATTACAGGCATGAGCCACCGTGTCTGACATGTTTGCCTTTTAGAAAGAGGAAAAAAAGAAAAATTCTATTTAGGAGCATGTAGGCCATTTCTCATTTTTTCTGACTAAATGATCCTTAACTAATTTGTGATCATCATTTTCTACTTTTTATGGTACTTAGAATCATTCAGACAACATTTGACTCGGGAACTTGACATACACTTAATGTAATAAGCTCTTTCAACTGCAGAAACATGATTATTATATTTCTGCATGTCTGTTGAGTTTGTAATTCACTCCCCAGGTCGAAACCTATGAATGCCCATGTCTGACTTTCACAGGTATTAATTCATTGTATGCCTGGGGACAGCCTAGTATGCTACTAGTAAAATATGTTTAGTAACCACTGGATTTGAGACAGGCTTTCAGGATATGTGAACATTTGATTTCCATTTCCAGGTACATGGTGTTTAGACATTTGCTCTCCTGAAAAAAGAATATGTTCTATTAGTCCTCTAAATGTTTTTCTCCTTGTTATTGTAGCGTCCTTGACCTTAATGCATTTGAGCGACAAAACAAAGCTGAAGGACTTGGAATGGTGACAGAGGAAGGATCAGGTACTTACATTAAAAGGATAACCCATCCCCCTTTCTTCCCTGAAATGAGTCAGTTATCAATTAATTACTTTTCAAGTAGAGAGATACAGAGTTATTTTGAAAGTTGTAAAATGCTTCTGTGACTCATTTCAGAGTTCATAATTAGACACTCACACAGGTCACAACCAAAACCCAACCTTCCAGGACAATCATTAACTCTTTTTGTCCCAACCCTACTGTCAGCAACCTTTCCCCTCATTGGGTTTTTAACAAGGAATACGGACCCAGTAAGGAATGGAGATCTCTCATTAGACAATTATCTATGAAATCTTAAAGCACATAGATGGGCCAAAATTAAAGATGTTTGACTTTCTTTGACCACTTGAACCAGGCTCTTTCACATTCCTCTATATCCTTAGGCTAATAATCCTTTCTGATCCTTCAGTCTACCACTGTTCCTATTATTTTTCTCCCTTTTAGGACAGTGATCCTTCTCTCTCATATAGCTGTACATCTTTGCAAGTCCAGCTTGAGCTTGTTTGATAAAATGAATTAAAAAGTAATTTTTATGCTTAAATAATTTCAATCATGTCTTATTTGTGCACAAAAGCAATAATTCACATAATCAATCTTAAAGTTTTTCTCTCTCTAAATAGATGAATGAGAAAGTTTAGCATGCAATGCATTTAAGGCAGAAATAATCATGGCTGCCTATTCACTTTGGGGGTATATATTAAGAAAAAAAATTATCTTCAACATTTTTTTCTCTGATCTATTTTTATTCTTTTATGTTTGATTTTTATACTACTGTAGTTTTACAAAGGCCCCATGTGTTTATCTTTTTTTTTTTTTTGGTCTGATTTGAACTTGTCAATTATTAGTTTTGGAATATTGGGTCTTTTATTGGGCTAATCTTAGTTTAAAAAATAAGTTTTCTCCCATCTGCCATTTGTAGTCTTTGCTTGTCTTTCTGAAATATTTTACAATGAACAAATCTATCTCTGTGGTTTTTTTGTTCTCACAAATAGGAAAAAGAACTTCATATTATTGCATTTTAAAATGTATCATTTATACACAAACTCATATGCTACTATCAAGTGGCGCCTGTGTTATTTTATTTTCTGCTTGACATTTGGATGTATTGCTCCAGTCATCAAGTACGTCATATGGTTACTTAATTGAGTTAGCTACCTTCAAGAAAAATCTCCAGTACCACCATAAACTTACTTAGGTGCTCTGGCCTGAGGTTCAGAAGGCCTGACCTCCAAGAAAAATCACCAGTACCACCATAAACTTACTTAGGTGTTCTGGCCTGAGGTTCAGAAGACCTGGCCATCAAGAAAAATCACCAGTACCACTATAAACTTACTTAGGTGTTCTGGTTCCATCTGGAGAACTCGGAGCCACTACAAATCTCAAGGTCCTTCACCTCCCTGCCTCTGGCATCTCTGGGAGGTCCTGAGAATTTTTCAACTGTAAGATGCCTAGAAATGAATGAATTCTCTCTTCAAGTCTGACTTTCCTGTCTTGGAATTAAAAATCAATTTCATTTTCCCCTGTAGTTATGACCTAGTGTTCCAGAGGCTCTGAACATAATTCCATTAATCATTCTTTAGTCACTATCAGCTTCCACAAAGGAACAGCGGCCACACAGGTTTATTTTACTTAGTCTCCTATCCGTTGTCACCCAGATATGTATTGGAATAATGTCTTGGGGTCCCAAATCAGAAATAAGTTTTTGAAAGTGATCATTCTGATGTGAGAATTATTTACATGTCCTAAAAATGAGATTGGTTCAATTTGTGCATTCTTTTTCAACACACACAGATTAACACATTTTGTAAGTTATATCGTTACATCTAGCAAAACAAAAACAAAATCTCAACTTCTTTCTTCTTCCCCATTTCCTTTTCTTTCGACTACTGTAAATATCCTATCCTCCCTTCCTCAGTCATCACTCATGAGCGTGGTAATTATTACAAATGCACTGTCTTTTGTTTATTTGCTTTTTTGTTGTTAGCTTTGTGTACAGACTTGATAGTGACAGTTTTTGTGCATTTGTTCCTTTTATAGACTGTCTTAACAAGTAGATTATTTAATTTCCATCCTTATGCATCCTGTTATTTCTTAAATTGATATCTCGAGCTTTCTTCTTTTTTTTCTTTTTATGAGGATGTATACTTATTAGTATATTAGATATGAAGTGGCGACAAGTATTTTATTTATGTTTTTGGATTTGTTGTTGGGTTTTCTTCATTAAAAAAAAAAAATTCTGGTGGGCCCAACGTTTGCAGTTTGTACATGAATGAATCAGAGAATGAGTGCCCTAGTCTCCCTGTGATGTTTCTGTCTTGAACATATTGTGGCTTTATGGCTGCACTGACTGGTGCATGGAATATCAGTGTCAGCTTCAAGGTGAACTGTGATGAGCTGAATCTCCTTCTGACCAGTGTGCTCTGCCAGTTACCTTCCACTGTTGGGAGGTCTACTGAATTTTTCTCTGTTCCTTTTAAAATATCACAAATTAAAAATCATTTAACATAAAAACTAATCTTTATTCTCGATACCAAATTCAAAGAGCAGTAGAAACAATAGCAAGTATTTACTCTTCAAACTAAAATAATAACAAAGATGGCATTAGTATTTCAGAGTAGTTTCTAAAAGACATTCTATGCGATGAAAATAAAGAACAGATGAGATTTTGAACAGTACCTATTATGTCAGCAAGGCTTTTGAGACTAAGTTGTGCTTTCTGTTTATATGTTGTTTCCTTCATTGGGAGATCTATCAGGGGAATATGTAAGGCCAATTCATCAGCTCTATTACTATTATAATATTTTTTAGATGGTTTTAAGAACTTTTATATTGACTCCCTTTTGGCATATTTTAAAAATTTCTGTTATGTGGCTATTCTTTTCCTTGAAATTCTACAAAAGTTTTTTTTTTTTTTTTAAGCCCATACCCTTATAGGAGAAGAAAAATCAATCATCCCTCTTGAAAGGTAGAGAAAAGACTGAAAACCCTAAATCTGTTAGTGATTTCATTTCTTCAAAACTTGAGGCTCAGATAGCAAAGGCTTAGCACTGAAAAAATATATATCTAAATTTTCTTTATCCTAACCCACCACCTTTAGTAGGCTAAATCTCTTCCTGATGATGATAATATGACCATAAATTATATAGCCATGGCAAATATATAAGCTTAAAAATGCATGAACTATTTGATATCCACAACCCACAGTGAGGTAGCTATTACCTTGATTTATGAGAGGGGACCCCAAAAAACCAGAATTTATTTATAAAAAGTGTGTTTATTCCTACATGTTTAAACTTCAATCACCTTCAAAGTACCCTCTGTTGGATGCAATATACCTGCCTAGACACTTTTTCCACTGCTCAAAACCATTTTTTAACTCATCGATTTTGATGCCTTTTAATGCTTCTGCCATTTTTTGTTTCACCTCTTTCCATATCAGCAAAACATTTCTCTTTGAGGACTTTTTTCATCTGGAGAAACAAACAGTCACTTGGGGTGAGATTGGGTGAATAGGAAAGGCAGGGCTCAGGGGCCATGCTGTTTTTTGGTCAAAAACTACTGAATATTCAGTGTGGTGTGGGCAAGTGTGCTCTTAAGCCACCCATGATGAAATGGGCAAACATGCTGAAAGAATCTCCAAAAAAATTTTCGCTGAAACTGACCACAGCCTCTCACAACAGTGCTAGCTGGAACACTGATCCAATGGGCTCCTAGAACACGTATGTAGCAGGGTAATTCTGTACTACAAGGAGCCTGCCCTCCAAGATAATTCTGGGTTTTTTTGTGTCCCCCTGTATAGATAAGGAGATAGAGGGACAGAAGGGTTTTATGACTTTTTCTAGGTGACAACAGCAAAGCGGTAGGGCCAAGACAAATGCAGGCGCTGTGCCTACCTACCACTGTTTAATGTACAGATACCATGAACCAAATGACTTCCTTCTCATCTTTTCATAATCTTTGGGCGCTTATTTCATGTCCAGCACTGCTTTAAAGGGGAATTTTGGCCCTGTGAATTATTACAGTTCTTTGCTGCCTTCCAGGACACCAGTCACTTGCCAATTTTTGCACTTAACTGTTTAAGATTCAAAATCACTTTTGAACTTTTTGCGATGACAAAAGCTATTCGTAATCTGATATTGAGATACCATTAGGAACCACGTGTTCCTTTAAGGTTTGTATATAAAGATTTCAGACTAATCATTTCAAGTCGTTTTTCTATTGCTGTTATTATCAAGTAAGCCTCCCGGTATCCCTAACCCTTTTTACTAAATTGTTCTGGTTTCTACAAAAGCCTGGACATCCCACTTGTTAAAAAAAATTCTTTAGCAACTAGATTCCTTAGCAATGGTAGATTTATGATGTGCTAAATGTTGTCCTCTCTGTATAGCATGTATTCATATGTGTTTTCTTTATGATATACTGAAGTTAAAAACAAAAAAACTCTATGAATATTTAAAATTTCATTCCATCCTTGGATTTTTAATTTATTTATTTCACCAAAACCATTGATCTCATTGCCAAATCATTATGAGCTTGAAAGTACAGTTTTCTTTCTTCAAAATTATTCTTGGAACATAGCAGAAGATGTTGCATTTTATTTTTGGTCATTTTGTGATGGTCCTAGACTTCATAAAAGCAAGATGAAATTTTGAAGTCGATCTGATTCCTTGGAAGTTGTTTGATTTTTTAAAAAATTTTATCTAAAACATTAACTACCAACTAACCTTCTCCAAATTTCCATCTCTATCTGATAATGTGTTGTACTAGAGTCTTACTGATATATTTAGAGTGACCTCGTCAAATTTATGTGGAGTTGAAGCAGCAAAGATTAACATTTAATTAAGCAAAAGGATTAAATTGATTCTTAGCTACTGACTGTTCTTTTTATTACTGTTTTTTATTGCTTAATTATTTGCTGGCTATCTCTCCTCCTAGATTTTCAAAATACTTCCACAAGTATAGTCTAATGTTCTGCCTACATTTTTCTGCATTCCTGTGAGTAAACTTTCTCTTCAAGGAAAGCCTGTGATGTTGGTTCATGGCACCAAATCAGTTTTCTTAACATCCTTGCCCAGTTTTAAAACTTTAAAGACTCATTTAAGTTGGAGTGGCTATGAGACGCTGGTTGCTGTCTTTAGCATGGGAAGTTGTTCTCGGAGCCCAGTATTGTGTAGACAGACTTATAAACAAGTAAATTCAAACCTATGCTATATGTGTATGAAGGAATTCAGTGGAAGTATTAGCTGCAGGGGTGGAGGGAAAGCATCCCAACAGAAGGAACATATAGCCTGAAGTGGAGTCCTTCCAGGGGATAAGGCAGGCAAAGACATTCCAGGGGAAGAGAAGAGCGTATACAAAGTTTAAGGCACAAAGCATAGCAGAGAGCAGTCACTAACCTGTTGTGAAGGGAAGCAATCAGACTAGAGGATGGAAAGATGATACATGGGAAGCCATTGAGGACCTTCCCTTCTTTGGCCTGCCAAGAAATTTGTACTTTTTTTCCTGAGGCCATAAAGAGCCATTACATATTACTTAAGTGATAGTGTTATTTAAGTTAGTGTTATTTAAATCTTAAGTGATATTGTGTGGAGTGTTAAATAATCCACCTGGAATTAATTAAGTTTATTCAAACAGTGCTTCTGATAGGCTCCTCTAACATTAAAATGCACCGATTTCTCATTTCTCAGTAATGCTGCTATACTAAAGAGAGGTGAAGTCCTCCAAAAATAATGACCAGCATTATTTCCTGCATGGCAGTGGGGAACTCTGGGGTATGTCTGATAGATTGCAGGGAATTCTTCAGAGTAGACTTTTCTTTTTTTCTTTTTTCTTTTTTTATGGGGTTAGGGGGTCTTCCAGTAAAGACCGGAAAGCCTGCCAGACAAATTCTAAAAGAGCTGCGATACTCAGAGTAGACTTTTCACAGTAACAGTTAAAGGAATCCACTTGTTTATCAGGGAGTACAATAATTGGATTGGTTATCATACTGATGAATAGAATGGACAAAAAAACGCTAAGATTTCTGTGATAGTTACAGCAGCTGAAAGGCTTAGGCTCTGGCTGTAAAACAATTTGCATATCACATCTCAAAGCAAAGGGATTTTTTTCCTCCATGGCTATTTTTATTTGTTTGAGTAACAGAATGTACTTTGATTTTCTTATTCTTGGGACAGATCTAATTTATTTCACATAGTGGTCATTTTTATTGTTTTAGGGTCTGAATTAGGAATGCATTGTATACACTGCGGTCAGGTTGTTAACTAAATTTAAATAAATACACTCAGTGGAATTTATAGATTAAATAAATGTCATACCACAACCTACTGAAATTCTGTATTTTAGAAATTTAGGTCATTTGACCTATGGCAGGATAGCATTGAAACTACATTTATTCTTTTTGTGCTGTGTAGATTTCAAAGCCCTTTTAGTTGTTTAAACCAGTTTGGTCCTCTCAACAGCCTTATGAAAATTATGAAACTAAGGCTCAGAATGGGGAACTGATGAAGTCATATATCTAGAAGTGGTTTTCCTTTCATTCTAACATTAATGAAAACAAATACAAGTTCACAATTTAAATAACATACAGTATGTATAATAGTTATTAGTCAGATTTTATTAGTTACTGATGCTAACTTTAAAGCATTGAGAAACTATGGTCTCTGAATTCAGGAAGACCATATAGTACTGAAATTTTCTGTCTACTGCCTGTCTCTTCTATTAGACCATGAAATTCTTCAGGTTAGAGACTATGTTCACCTTATAAAGTGTCTAGCATAGAAGAGACACTTAGTGAATGTTTAGTGACGTTCACTGAAATAATTCCCTTTTACCAATCAACAGCTGTATGACAGTGGTTGAGTTACATAATTTTTTAGTTGTTTTTGAAGCACAAATTGGAATGACATTTTGCTAATTTACAGAATTATAATAAACCTGAAATGAAATGTTGAGATAACATATCTAGCACCTTGTAATGACTGTTAAATATAAATCCATTCTTATTTATTTTTTGATAGTTGACTTGTAATATAATTGAAGAAGTTATATTTAAGCCATTTAAACAGCAGTATTAAAACTACCTACGTGGAATGCAATACCTGACTTTTCTCCATTTAAAATTTCTTTAGCATTAATTTTCAGTTTTGGCATTATGTAAAATAGATATTTAAGTCCTCTCAAGATCAGTAATTGGAATAATTTCCTCCATGGTAGTGAGGTGCTTTTGAGTAACATTTAACAATAGATTATTTGATGTGGCTAGTTCTGTGCTCCAATACTCACCCTTTTATCTTTCTGTTGTAGATATTGATATGACAAGACCTTACAAGAATGGGAATTTTAGTGTTGTAGAGTCTATCCTAATTCAATTATTTTAAAATACATGCTAGGTAGTCTTTTTATTTATTTCATTAAATATTTATTATTTTTAAAAATTAACAATGATATTGTTAATAATTTATTAACAAACTAAGCTTTGGAGAACAGGCTGAAAACTTCAAGCTATATCCATGGACATTCTAAGTAACTACAAGACATATACACATGCAAAGTTGTTTTATTCAACTTTAGCAGACCCTTGTGTGCTTTTCTATTAATTGACTAAACCAATTTAAGTAGTACAGCCTTTAAAAGTATATTAACCTTATTAGAAGTCACAGTCCTAAAATAGGAACCAGCTGGATGTGGTAGCCTGTAGTATCAGCTACTCTGGAGGCTGAGGTGGGAGAATCACTTGAGCCTAGGAAGTCGAGACTGCACCACTCCAGCCTGGGCAGCAGAGCAAGAACCTGTCTCTAAAATAAATTGATAGGTAGATAGGTAGGTAAGGTAGGTAGATAGGTAGGTAGGTAGGTAGGTAGATAGATAGATAGATAGATAGATAGATAGATAGATAGATAGATAGAAAGAAATAAAAGACTTATTGTTTCACTTTTAGCTTGAATAAATAGTCATTTAGATTATTCCCAACTGAAAATGTACAATTTTGAGAACACCATGGTCCATTTGAATTAAGATGACTTCCAGAAAATATAAATACAATTAATAAATACACTCAAATATATCAGTTGGGCATGCTGTTTCCATCTTTATTTCATGTTATTGCCACTGTACCAAGCATATTAATCCTTTCACAATTTATAATAGTTATTACAGGTTATGAAGAGCCTGTGACATAAACAGGGCCCATGTTATCCTCACTTTATAGATGGCGAAAACTAAGGGCAAAGAACAAACTCATCAGTAGCAATGATACTGAAGTAACTCTCCCTTTATTACAGTATTAGAAATCATAGGCCTCTTATAAAAATGAGGCCAAAGGGATACCCTTCACCATGTAACATCGAGCCCTCATGCAGCAATTACAAATACCATTTTAAATGTAAAAATACTATTTTAAATGTAAGAGCACTTTCAACTACACGTTGCTCCATTTTATTTGTTATTCATCTTAGTTTCCATCTTGCAATAGAATTTGTTTTGCATACATCACAAAACAGACTTTTGATCCTGTACCTTCGGCAGACATAAAGCCATCATCCATCTCTGTGACTGTACCACTTATTCGCAGCATGGGCAATGGCAGCATTTTAATCAGATAGAGTGTGTTCGTGAAGCAATAGCACCTCAGTTTACACCTGGGATCAACTGATGGTAAATGAAGGCTAGACCCATTCCCCTCTTGCTTTCCTCCCTCCCCTTCCCCAGTGTTCTGCTGTGTGGTGTGTCCTTACGTGAGTGAAGTTACTTGTTTGTGTTTTGGTATACAGTCAAAATATTATGCATGCCAACAATAATTAAAACGTTATGTGAGCAATCGTTATACATTATTTAGACAACTTTTAGGCACACGGGTAGACGATATAATATTTATTTCAGTGTTAACTTTTCTGAATACTTTCTAGTAAGGGTTATTTATTCCACATGAATATATGAATATTGAAAGTATGTACATGGTTTATTGATTTGATTTTTTGAAAAAAAAATCATTGTAGATGTGATCACAGGGAAAGAATCAATAAGTCTATATAACTAGCTCATTATATTTTCAATATCATTTTAAAGACTCTTCTGATTAAAATGATGCAAAAAATAATACCAAGTATCATTGATGGAGAATTTGGTTAGTTAGCCTGAACTGTTGTTCTCCCTTTCGTTCCTATTTTGTCATTAACTTAAACACTGAGGAATGGACTTATCAGCCATGTACGGAGATCCAAAACAATGTGCCTTTAATACTTAAACTTGCCACAACGTCTGATTTGTATACTTGGTGATTTTAGCTTGGCCACCAAATTTCATATCTTGCGGGCTAACAGGGAAACGAGTACAGTGATTTTATGTACTTTTTAAAATGTTTATATTAGTTTTCAAAATGGTTTTGCTTCCTAACCCTACCATTATATGAAGCCTCTCACTTTGAAAGTCACAGACTGCGGACTGGTAAGTCCATCAGCTCTCTTTCATGATCATTCATAATTTTAGTTAAAGAAAACACATGATCATTGCATAGTTTTCTTTCTCAGCCCAAAGTATTTCCAGTCTGTGAAAAGTTATTGTTTTTAAAAACTACATAAGTACAATCATTCATTAACTGGCCACATTTTTTTTTTTTTTTCCGTCATTTTGCTTTCTAAACAAATTGACATTCTGGAGCGGACGTTTATAATGTTGAACATTTTTTTTCCACAGACACTTTAATGTTTCAAAAATCAACTTTCATTTGTGTGGTGCTGTTTTGTGTTTGTTTCTTTCCTTGTGTTTTTGTTTTCAAAGTCACTTGTGATCAAGGTACATTTAAGTTGAAGTATAGATAAACTGTGCCCTTTTTGAGACTTCATCCTTGCCCAACAAATTTTGTTTTGTGTTTGATGATACAGAGTTGCTTCTATGACTAGGGAATGTCCTTTTATCACCTTTCTTTGTTAGGTTTAACTCTCACAGCATGAACCACCAAAGTCTTTCTTTTGGTTTGATATTTAAAATTAAGTTTGTTTGCCAGTTTCTCCTTCCCTGGAAGTAATGCTCCAACCAATTTTGTCTGTAGTCCAGATTTCAGATGTCTTTCTTTTTTCCTTTTTTTCTTTTTGTCAGTAGACAAGCTGATGAGTGAGTTAATTAAAACAAGTTAATAAACATGTTCTAGTGATTTACAGTTTTCACAAAAACCGTAATTTTTTTAAATAATAGAAACTCTTGGCCCTGTTTTATGGATATATGAATGCTTTGCTTGAATCATTTGATCAAACTCTGGGTAAAAAGCAATTTAACATTTGAATAGATGCAGAGATCATTTCTATACATATCTTTCCAAAAAAAGAAAGGAAAAAGAAATATTTAAACCTTTAGGTTATTTGTAAAATGTTGCCAAACCCATGCTGCTACTTTTAACAGAGAGAAATCTAAGTTTTAAAATTGAAATGTTCTTTTCTTACAAAGAAAAAGTACATCTATCTGCCAAGCGCATGCTCTTATGAGCTTCAGATAGAAAAGTGGCTATGAAATGTGACTGTTTTTGGTTCTGAACAATGCTAGATCAACATGCAAGTTGTATTAGGGTGGGGCTAGAAAGGGAGGGGCAGGCTGGGGTGGTTGGTAATGTGTGATCCCTCTGGACTTCCCGCAGGAGAAAAGGTTCTGCAGGATGATGAGTTCACCTGTGACCTCTTCCGATTTCTGCAACTACTTTGTGAGGGACACAACTCAGGTTTGTGAACCACTAGACCATCAGATGGTAGCAAGAAGTAAATGTTTTCAAGCCAGTAGTGACAGGAGTCTATTACTTCCAATTATGCATCTTGTCTGGAGTCAACAAGTTCTTGAGCATTACTCTGCATTGGGCACAGTGACATTTCATATATTGCTTTGCTGCTTCCAGAGTCCTTGGGTAGCCATTTCTCTTGAGTCTTAGCAATTTTTCTTATGTTAGAGAAGACAGGTGATAGGCAAAAAAAATATATAGATTAGGTAGATATCTATAGAGTCATATAGAACTATATTTTGTACCACTTTACCTTGGGGAAATATACATGCTTCATTGTGTTACTCAACGTAATGTATGTTCATCAGTTATTTATATATCTTGCTCTCCACTAGTTTTGTGGATCCGTGAAGGCAGGAACTCTAAATTTTATCTTTGCTTCTTCAACAGTCTGCACGGTACTGAGGAACAAATGATCACTGAATAAATAAATATCCTCCAAGATGGCAACCCTTTTCAGTCATTCACATGCCCAGAGCTCTAGAACTAGGAATAAGGAAACAGATGTTAGCAATGTTTTAGGATATCAATTGAATACTGATATTCTGTGAAGCAACTAGATGTGTTTTTGGGGTGATCACTCGCCTGTTTATGGAAAAGATAAATGACAGTCATACTGAAACTCAGATAAAACACTACCATTAGCTACAATTATTTTTACTATAGAAAACATCATTTGCTTTTGAAGTTATTAGAATAACTCTTTTTAAACTTTTCAATAAGCTTTAATAACATTTTTTGATCTTACATAGACTTTCAAAATTATCTGAGAACTCAGACTGGCAATAATACAACTGTCAACATAATCATCTCCACGGTAGACTACCTACTGAGAGTGCAGGTGCGTTGTCTTCCACATTAGTAACAAATTAAAAGGGCTGGTAAGTTGAAATAATATGGCAGAGTTGTTAAACTGACATGTTTTGATGTTTGTGACTAGATAGAATTTTGTCTCTGATCACAGTCTTTCAGCAAAACTGCCACTGTTCTCTCTGCTGCTGGTCCTGGCTCCTGCTTGACTCATTTTTTTGTCTTTTTATAAGTGGGGATTTTTTTTTCCCTCTGTTTTTTAGCTTGATGAGATTTTAAATTCATTTTTATTTTATAAAGCACTTATATACTCTGCTCCTTCTGCAGCTGACAGAAAAAAATGAGGAAGAATATTTGAAACATTCGTAGGAATAGGAAAGAAAATTTGATAGCCTAAGGTTTGCTTTTTTCAACTGGCCTAGTATTTGCATACATTTTAAAATTCCGCTTAATACATCATTGCTTAAAAACCTCTCTGATATTGGAGTAATATTTAACATATTTATCAAGCTGAATTGAAGACGTAGACCTCTTAAATAATAAGAGCCCTATACGGCTTTTATCATCTTCATTTTATTTATAAGAGAGGCCGGGCAGAGTATTTTAAAAACTGTAAATTCAAACTTTCCATTTTTTCTTTAATCTCTGAGTAGGTGAAAGCAAGTATTGTTGAAAGCATGTCCATGATTTTTTAAATATCTCAAAATCCAAATATAGTTCACATGCTGAACTAAATCATACTATTCATTTAGCTAACTAAATTTTCTTCAAAATGTAAATTCTGTCAAAAACACTTTATTTGGAAAATTAAATTGCATTACATTTAAATATTTACACTTTTTAGTATTTACAGGCAGTCGAACCAGTTTCTTCAGGGGCAGCTACAAGAACAAGGGACATTATGGAGTTCTCACTGATGAAATATTATTGGCTTTTTTGGAGACAAAGGAGCCAGACATCTGTAACCCAAAAGATGTTGTTCATTATTTGTCTAATTTCTGTGCTTACATAGCAAATGTCTAACTTTGCTCCGTGAACGAATATGTATTAGTCATAATGATTCCTTTGTGAAGTTCAAGATCATCAGAGACAAAAAGTAATTTTTAAGACTCCTTGTGCTCCTTGTCTTCTCTTCAGTTGTTATTTATATCTAAGTAGGTGGTTGCCACACTGTGTGTTTAGGAAAATCATTGAAGATTGGTATTTGCTTCACAGATTTTTTTGTTTGTCACCATATCTATTCTTTCGAATACTTGTCTAGTATAGAGTTTAAGATCGGATAGTCAGTGATAACTTTATAATGTGACTTAATAATATCCTCTCTATTTTCAGGAATCAATTAGTGACTTCTATTGGTATTACTCTGGAAAAGATGTTATCGATGAACAAGGACAACGGAATTTCTCCAAAGCTATTCAAGTAGCAAAACAAGTCTTTAACACTCTTACAGAGTATATTCAGGTAAACAGTTACGCATTTCTGCTATTTCAAGAAAGAAAAAGAAAAATGAGCAAAATGCAACATGCCTAAGGTACTTTCCATGTCTCCTACTGACCCTTTCAGCATTTCTAACCAATTACCACAATGAAAAATTGGGTTGAGATGTGAATTTACATGGAATGTAAGTGCAGATTGAGACATCATTAACTCCTTAGAGGCATGAACTATGATGTTAGCATTATTGTACCTCCAGTGCTTGGTATATACATATATTAAGCACCCAATAAATATTAAGTAAGGAAAGGAGAGAGAAAGGGAAGGAGAAAAGGCGGAACACTAAGCTGCTTGATTGTATTCCAATCAAACTGAAGAAGAAGTTTCTTAGAAAATTAATAAGAAAGAGAATAGTCTTCTAAAACCTCATTATTACGTGTACGTACGTGTTATAGATAACATTCTAAATACTATGAAGAATATTCCTCTTTTAAACAGTGATGTATTTAATATTCTCTTTAGGTTTAAACTCAGATTTTTTTAAAGGTTTTTTAAAAGTCTGGGTTTTTCAACCAGCAAAAGTTTGCTCTTTCATTGAAGACCAGTCATCTTTCTTTTCTTTCTTTTGTCTCAGTGGCCAATATTACCTACGTTTGATATGCCTTGTGCTAAGGGTAAAACCAGAGGAAGAAACTTATAGTTTGTTTTGTTAGACTAAACATAAGCTTGTGGAGAGAAGAAAAGTTAAATTTAAAAAAAAAAAAAAAGGCAGACTGTATCCCCCAGAGCCTGGAATAGTTACAGGTGTTTGAGTGAATGAATGACTCATGGCCAGGTGAAGCCAGCCAAGGGTAAGTGATGCTGAGTTAGGAGGACCTCCTCCAGGCTGTCTCTTCTGTGTTTAGTACCTTGGGAAGCTCTCATTTTTTTGTATAATTTTCTCCCTTGGTGGAAGGGGAAACATATTTCAGTATTTCAGGATGGAAAAATCACACTGGATAATCTAATTTTCTTTCAAATCATATAAAAGTGAAAGCTTAAGACAGTTTTAGCCTACTCATATTTCCTGTTTCCTTATCTCCCCTGGCTTCCATTATTGCTTTAGTATTTGTATCCATGTCTAGAATGAGGTCAGCACAATAATGCTCATGTGTGCCGTTCCGATTAAATAATAAGAGTGGGCCAGGCGCAGTGTCACATGTATAATCCCTGTCTTTTGGGAGACCAAGATGGGAAGATTGCTTGAGCCTAGGAGTTCAAGACCAGGCTAGACAACACAGTGAGACCTGGCCTCTCTAAAAAGACCAAAAAATTAGCTGGGCACAGTCCCAGCTACTTGCGAGGCTGAGATGGAAGGATTACCTGAGCCCAGGAGGTCCAGGCTGCCATGAGACTCTTACCCAAGAAGGAAAGAAAAGAAAGAAGGAAGGGAGGAAGGGAAAAAAATTGATGACATTGCAAGCTAGTGAATTTTGTAGAAATAGTAAAGTTGTTTATATATCCCAAATAAAACTTAAATGCTTTTTCAGCCAAGAGTAGGCATTTCTTGGTTCCTAAAATAAGTGAGATTCCTGAATGTATCTAAAGCTAGAAGCATCCATTAAGCCCTTGCTATATATTTAAAACTCTTTATTAGATGTTGTCATAGAACACCGATTTCTAAATGTTCAAAGGCTAGCAGGTAAAGTCACATGGCTTTCTGTGCTTTGTTTATTTTAACTTATCTTGTTACTCCCTGTTTATGTGACATATTTTTATGTAACTTAATCATTTCAGAAGTATATTTTAATAAGTATATATTATATTTTAGAGTAATTGTAGATTTTCAGAAAAGTTGCAAAGATAGTAAAGAGTGCTTCTATATATGATTCAACCAGATTTCCCTAATGTTGACATTTTATATAACCATGGTACATTTGTCAAAACTAAGAAATTAACATTGGCACATCCTGCTAATCAAATTATAAGCTTTGTTCTGATTTTACCCATTTTTCCATTAATGTCCTTTTTTTTATTCTAAGATCCAATCCAAATTACCACTTTGCATTTAGTGAAATACATTTTAGGAAAGCTTGTCTTAGTGACATATTTACTGATAAATATTGATACTGTGAATAAAAGGTCATCATTAGCTTCATACCTTTTTTTTTTTTTTTTGGACTGCCTTTTAGATTACAGCATTGCATGTTGTTTTTTATTCAATTTTTTGCTAAATATAGAGAATTATATAAGGGGGAAATCCAAAACCATTGATATAAAGGGAATTACCTATAAGATTGCAATGCTAGATTTGTTTGTTTGTTTTTGTTTTTGAGTCCAGTCTCATGTCATCAGAGACCCAAGCTAGAGTTCAGTGGCATGATCACAGGTCACCACAGCCTCAACGTCCTAGGCTCAGGTGATCCTCTCACCTCAGCCTCCTGAGTAGCTGAGATTACAGGAGTGTGCCGCCACGCCCAACTAATTTATTTTTATTTTTATTTTTATAGAGACGAGGTCTCATTTTGTTGGTGGTCTGGTCTCGAACTCCTGAGCTCAAGTGATTTTTCCCACCTTAGTCTCCCAAAGTGCTGGGATTTCAGGCATGAGCCACCATGCCCGGCCGCAATGCCAATTTTAATAAAGGGGAACAAGAATTGTTTGAGTAAGAGGATGTTGTATTTTTGAGGTTCCAGGAGTTAAGACCATGAGGTAATTGGTGAGAAAAGACAAAGCGTTGTCTGACCCTGACACAGGTCCATCTGAAAGTAAGACCATCCTGCCTTCTGGCAAAGATCTTACAAGGTACAGACACACACATAACGAGAAAGAGGAAAGCAAAGCAAGAAACTATGCAGATGTTCCCTTCAGATTAGTTTACGTTTCTCAGAAGGCAGTGGCCTAAGGTCGAGCAAGTCTTGGAGAGTTCATTCTGTGTGCTTCTGGTTTAGAAGGAAAATGGACACTTCAGGCCGGGCTTAGCAACTCCCTTATGAAAGGGTTGTCAAAACAATGCTTAGTCCCTAGGGGTTGTAGAAAATCTTACCCCTTTATAACACTTTAACTTTTGATTAAAATCCTAACTATCACATGAAGAAAATAATTTCTGACTTTAAAAAAAGTAAGTTTATTTTCTTTGAAATGACATTCTAGTATCTACCTTGCGTCCTTCTGTGCTTTTCCCTCTCCCTGATATTTGCACCATGGAGCACCAGCCAATGCTGGACTTCAATGAAATCCTAAAGATCCATTTTTCAGGGACCAGAGTTATCATAGCCAGATGGGACTACAACCAGGCACGAAGAAAGCTTTAAAACTACTACATCTGGTAACACTGAATGAGCTGAATTTGATAACCTACAGATTAAAATAGCCTGATTCCTTCTCACAACTGTCCCTTCGGACTTGCTCTGTGGACCATTTCTTTACCACTTCTTGGATGAATCTTGTGTACTACCCTCTCTCAGATAAATAAAAGCCCTGCAGTTATTGTCACAAGAATAGGCTCATTTCAGTAATAGTAGAATTAACTTTTATCCAACTTAAAATCTCCTCTCACCCTTGGGCCTGGTTTTGTGTTGGAAAGCCTTGGGATGGGATAGAGGCAAGGAGTCCCATCTAAACGAAGTCCCGTTTGGGAAAGAGTCCAATCTGGGCTTTTCTACTTTCTCCCCTCAATGTTCTTCTCTTTCTCCTTCCCCTCCTAGATCGCTTCAAGCTTTCTCAGGGTTGAAACTGTAGGAGGGAGGAGGAATACAAGAGGGAAAGGTCTCCTCCAGGGCACATGTAATCCCACCATGGTGCTGGCCCTTTGCACCATGGAGCTGGCCCTTTGGTGTGGCACGTTGTATTCTTTCTCTAAGGAGGGAGCTTGGCCCTTTTACTGTTCCAGTGCCTGGAAATGACTCTGTTCCCACCCAGTTTAAAATTGTTTCCATAGACTTTGTGCATCTTGGTCACCCCCGTCCACCTTGGAATTATTGTTTTCTTTCAGTTTTATTAATTTATTTATTTTTGAGCTGGAGTTGCACTCCATCGCTCAGGCTGGAGTGCAGTGGCATGCTCATGGCCACCCCAGCGTTGACCTGCTGGGCTCCAGCGATCCTTCTGCCTCAGCCTCCCAAGTAGCTGAAACTACAGGCGCATACTACCACACCCAGCTAATTTTTTAAAATTTTATTTTATTGTATAGACGTAGTCTTACCAAGTTGCCCGGGCAGGTCTTGCCTCGGTCTCCCAAAGTGCTGGGATTACAGGCTGAGCCACTGAGCCCAGCCTACCTTGGGATTGTACTACCATTTCACACAGTCTTGTTGGGCAAGATTTCAGATGTGGCAGAGTGACCCCTTCCTGAGTAGCCCATATAGGAAACACGTGTCTTCCTTGTCACATGCTATCACACTTTGTAATACTAGACTTATACTGTCAAACTTCAGGAGACAGAAGCCAAACTGACAAGCTGTTTCTCCTGAAGCCTCCTCTCTTTTTCTTTTTTGTTTTTTTGTTTTTTTTGGTTCTTGAGTTATTGTCTCTCTCTGTCGCCCAGACTGGAGTGCAGTGGCCGCTCCTGGCCACCGCAGCCTCGACCTGCTGGGCTCCGGCGATCTTTCCGCCCCAGCCTTCCGAGTAGCTAGGATTACAGGCACGCGCTACCACGCCTGGCTGATTTTTTTAATTTATTGTAGAGATGAGGTCTCTCTAAGTTGCCCAGGCAGGCCTCGAACCCACGGGCTCAGGCAATCCACTCACCTCGGCCTCCCAAAGCACAGGATTACAGGCTGAGCCACCGAGCCCAGCTAAAGCCTCCTCGCTTACTTGGTGAAAGGGGATGCAGAAGTAGCCCCTCTGTTTTCCCAGGGCAGTAGGGTTGGTAGGTGAAGATGTTCAACATGCAGAGCTCTCTCCCTTTTCAACTTTAGCCTCTTTATGTCCTTAGGGTGGTAAGATCTACTTTTAGTCACCCTTTTTGCAGGTATTGAGTCTAGCACCTTGCTTTGGTAATATGTAAGTACTGGGTACTTACTTACTGTCTTACTCTTAGGTTTAGAGCCTCCAAAGAAGTTGAGGTAGGACAAAGCTCTAGTTCAACATTTTGTTAGTATCTTCAATCGGATCATCTCTTCTAATCACTTATTTCTAGAGCAAAATCTGAAATGACTTAATGTGTCCTCTAATTTAAACTTATGAATCAGTTGTCTAAAGGAATGAATGAATTAGAAGTGCTGAACGACATTTTATGGACTTTCTAAGTAAAATTCCTGTTACTTATTTTCATGATTGATGGGCATGTGTTGAGAAAACAAAATGATTGTAGAATTTTTCCTTGGAAAGTAAAAGTAGAAATAGCCTATCAAGACATTCTGCGTGTTACAACACATTCTCTAGAGCCAGATAAAGATCACTTTAGAAGTATAAGCTGGGGTAACCCCTCCAGGCCCCCTCCCACTGTGGGAGCTTTTCTGTCCTCTCAATAAATCCTGCTTTCTAAAAAAAAAAAAAAAAAAAAAAAGAATGTAAGCTAAGAGAGCAAAATTAAGTTTGTTAAAAGATAAACTTGAGTGTATTCAAATTGTAACGAGTTTATTTGAGCATTCAACTGTTCATGAATCAGTACCAGTACACAGGTACACAGGTGACTTAGTACTCCATCAAGGGAACAGGACGGGGAGAAGCTTTTGTAAGGTGTGTGTGGGAGGAAAACAAAAAAAAATTTTGATTGCTTAAGGTGGAAAGTCCCTAGTTAGTTGGCAGTTCCTGACTAGTAAAGTCTCTAGCCAGAAGTCAGTTGGTGGTTCTTGGTTGGTTAAACTTAAGTTTACACTGAGTTGGCTTTTGGTTTGTTTATGCATGAACCTGAGACACTAGAGACATCTCAGCCTCATGGCCTCGCAATTAATTATTTTAGCAAGTTCCAAATTGCCTTAAATTCTAGGTTCATGAAATTGATAATCAAGCGTTAATCTTTTATAAATGTCATCTCTAAAACAGCTGTAAAATTAGAAAAATGTCAAAGAGGATTTTTTTTCTTCATGTGAATCTTTGTTCAGATTACTGTTTAGGGATAAGAGGTGGTCACCTCTCCTCTTATGCATATTCTCAGATTCTTTTCAATACAGGATAGTGACTAGTGATGGATTTGACTCAATAGCCAAAACACCTGGATCCTATCACTTCCTCTACATAGAAGAGATCAAAGCCAGACAAAAACAGAATGATTCACAGAATATCAAAATCCTTGAGAAATATTTTTGGGGGATTTTTAAAAAACATTTCAAAGAAGAACATGCTTATCTCTTAAGGGTACAATTATCGAGACTGCATGTCTTTCTTTCACTTTGCATTACTATCTTTTTAGATAACATGCTGCAATAAGATACATCAACACTGAGTTAATTTTTCCCCAGTTATTGCACAGTTCATTCTGGCAAATAATAGATCAGCAGTAACTGCTCTTTGTCTGTTTATGCTCCAGGGTCCTTGCACTGGAAATCAGCAAAGTTTGGCACACAGCCGGCTGTGGGATGCCGTGGTGGGCTTTCTTCACGTATTTGCCCACATGCAGATGAAGCTGTCGCAGGTAAATCAATTACCTTCCACAGTCCTAAAGGACAAACTGGAGACTGTCGCCATCTACAAATTAAACATACCTTCTTATATGTGAACATTCTATGTTTGGATCACTTTATCATATGTTTTACTCTACATTTTTAAAAAGTTTTAAATGAAAAAACTTTATGCAGGCTGAGACTAGATGACAGTCATTATTCAAATTTGAGAATAGAGGGTGTTAAGAAATTGAATGTAATAGAGAAATGAAACAGTGGAGACCTCTAGCATTGTACATTTCACGATCCTCATAGATGCACTTTCTGGTAATTGCTTGCTGGAATTTTCCTCCCCCTTATCAATAATTGAAATGGGATTTGTGACCTGTTACACATCTCTTGTTAAAGGGAGGCCATTTTGTTATAGGGTCATAAACAAGCAGCTGTTCTCAGTAGGTTGATGTTTACCCATTACCAGGAAATTTAACATTGTGAAAGTCAGAGAAAATAATAGCTATTAAAAACAGGCAAATAAAGAATAAACAGATTTTCCACCATGTTTTAATGTTAACTTGAGAATGCCTATTGAAAACATCAGCATGTTGTTTTCTCATGAACTGTACCTATTTCATTTTAAATTAAAAGACACATAAATAGAAAAGTTCTTTGTATAAATCTGAAGTAAATGCGTCCCTTTGATGCAATGAATCTTAATGGTATATTCTGATATCTGGCATACCTGTCAGCGCTTGGTTATTTGCCCAGGTAGTCAGGTAGAAGAAAGAATGTTAGATTTAAAGACAGAATACTGCCATTTCGCTCCCCTGGTTTTCGATCCCCTGGTTTACTTGCCCCATGCGTATGGGCCAGTTCCTTCTCCCCTGAGGCCTTGTTTCCTTTACAGTAAAGTAAGGATGCTCAAATCTGCCTCCTGGCCTACAAGCAGGAGTGAGTTGTCAAAGGTGAACAAAGCTCCATACTAAAGTGGTGAAAACAGATTTTAGTCAGTACTACTATGGCAACAGGGCAGAGAGTCCAGCGAGAACTGAACTGAGCTTTGATTTGTACAGAGATGACTGGGCATTCTAAAGGGAGATAGAATACCAGGTTAGAGAGGGGTAAGCAGGGGCTCATCAAAGTCAGGGGAGTGAAAAGTTACCAAGTTTTCATTGGTTATAAATGTGATTAGGCCAGCTGTGTGTGCTGGCTGGCAGTTATGAAAGTTAGGATTCTAACCTTCACCAGAGACTGGGAGACAGAGACCGTATCCTCAGGTGATGTCTGGAACAGTACATTTTTTGGCAGCCTTGAGTTTTTATTTTATTTTATTTTTTGAGTCGGAGTCTCACTCTGTCGCCCAGACTGGAGTGCAGTGGCCGCTCCCGGCCACTGCAGCCTCGACCTGCTGGGCTCCAGCGATCCTTCCGCCTCAGCCTTCCAAGTAGCCGGAATTACAGGCATGCGCTACCACGCCTGGCTGATTTTTTGATTTATTGTAGAGATGAGGTCTCGCTGCCCAGGCGGGTCTCGAACCCGCGGGCTCAGGCAATCCACTCACCTCAGCCTCCCAAGGCGCGGGATGACAGGCTGAGCCACCGAGCCCGGCTCATTTATTTTTTAAAAGGATACTTTGGCTGAGCGAGGTGGCTCTTGCCTATACTCCTAGCATTTTGGGAGGCCGAGATGGGAGATTGCTTGAGAATAGGCTAGGCAACATAGCAAGACCTTGTCTCCAACAACAACAACAAAAAAATTAAAACATTAGACAGGAGTGGAGGTGTGTGCCTGTAGTCTCAGCTACTTGGGAGGTCAAGGCTGCAGTGAGCCACAGTCATGCCACTGCACTCCAGCCTGGGCAACACTGAGACCCAACTCTGAAAAAATAGTTTAAATAAAAAGAAAATGTAATGAGATATAAGGTTGTTCTATAAATATACTATGACCCATGTTTCCGGGCACCAGATCTAGGCATAGTGATGTTTAGACACAACGTGTCTATGTAATAGAATTGTTTTCATGATAAAAAAAAATCAAAAGCAAAAAACCAAAATTTTAACCAGAGGAATATTGAAAAGCTTAGTGAAACTGGTGAATAAGATACATGGCGCAGTGCTGTATTAGTATAAGTAATGCTTGTGTACATTTTTGGTGAGGTTTGTATAAGTTTATCTCGTATGTCACTTATATGCCTTTATTTTTATAGAATAAGATTTTTACATAATAGATAACTTTATGTAAAAAAGTTACAAAGAAGAAAAAATGTGGGCATTTCAAGTCAAGATAGATGTCAAATGTGCAGACGCACCTGAGTCTTGCCTGGCGTTTGAGAATTCATAGCTTCTATTGTTCTTCTAGATTCTCGTTAGAAATGTTTGTAGTCCATACAAGTACTTTAATGAACATGAGTTGAAATCAATAACAAATACCCTTTAATTCTGAAATATTTCTGTTTTTAATATTTGGCCTTCCTTTAGTTCTAGAATGCTTCAAAGTGCTTAATGCTTTTTGTGAGAATAAGTAGGATGTTTTGCTGCATGGTTTTCTCATATTATCTCAAATGCAATTTGTTAATATTTTCAGGATTCCAGTCAAATCGAATTATTAAAAGAATTAATGGATCTGCAGAAGGATATGGTGGTCATGTTGCTGTCTATGTTGGAAGGTAGCTTTGACTTACACTTTCAAATTCCCTTTATTCTTTTATTTAAAGGATCAATGTGTGCTTGCTTATGGAGTCAGCATGTAACAAGGAATGAAATAACACTAGGATGAGATGGATATATTGGATCCATTGCTGGCTTCGTTACACTTTTTCTCAAGTTAGGATTTTTAAAAAGAAAAATCCTGCATATCTCAGTTGACATATCTAGGAAATGAAAACAGCAGTACTTTTATAACAACACTTTTTATTTCATAGTGATATCCTTAAAAATCATCTCTCCAGACTTGATAGTATATAAAGATTCTGTCTGTCTATAATCACTGGAGATTGCAGACATTTGGATAAACTCCAACTGTGTAAACTACTGCTTTGAGAAGATCTCTTAGTCACTCCTGTGGCTCCTTAAAGTCCTGGCAGGACTGAAAACAAGATTGCTGTAGGGAGAGCCTCAGCCCCCCAGGGCAGCTGTCAGTGGCAGTCTTGTTCTTCCCACCACAGCCTGTTTTTACTCTCTCACTTTTTTCTTCTAAACTTATCTTTCCCTGCTATTGCATTTCTTTTCTGTAACAGGCAGTAAATGTAGTGGTTAGGTGCTTAGGCTCAGAAATCTGCCCCAGGGTTCAAGTCCTGTCTTCCCCACTTCCTGGAGACGTGACCCTAAAAACCGGAGATAATATAGATTGATGTGAGAGTTCAGTGAAATCCTGTAAATATAACCAAAGCAACTAGGAAATGTTTGTTATTATGATACCAACTATTTTTTCTTAAATCTTTCCCATTTTCTGTGCCTCTGTCTGCCTCTGTCTGTCTGTCTTTCTCTCTGCTTCTTGGTTCACTATACATTGCTTAACTCCACTGTGATTGACCGAGGCAGTTGTTATGCCTCGTGCTAAGACTTTAAAGCTACTTAAAATCCCCATAGTTGGCTCAATAGGAGCCACTTTATACCGTCCAAGCACAGGATCCATTTACCATGACCGGGTTTAAATAATAACAGCAACGAGAATAGCTTCAGCAGCAATAACTTACAACGAACCTCTTATAATGTGCCAGATACTGGATTAAGTACTTATTCATCCTAATAATAAACTTATGAGTTTGATCATGTCATTTTCTCCCTTTTTCAAATAAGGTAACTGAGGGTCAGAGAGGCTAAGAAACCTTCCCAGGTTGTTTGGCTGCCTGAACTCATGGAACTTGGATCCACACCCAGTACTTTTAACCCACGGCGTTTACTGCTTTACAGATAAACTCTACAGACCTCTGGCCAGGGACCTTTCTCCTACTGTCTGTTGTTACGTCACATGGCACATTCTGTTCAAGGAATAAGCACATTCTATTACTCTGTAGTTCAGGATAACATCTAATTTTCGCAAGCTTGTCAGTAATCTGCTATTTTCTAATTATAAGCACTCTGGATCACAAAGAAATGTAGAAAAGTGCTTTTCATTATAAATCGGAAAGAGCATATAATTTGCTATCAGAGAATCTGGTCTGACGTCCTGACATTAACCTTTAATAATTATATCACAGTAGGCATGATAATTTAGCCTTGTTCAACCTCATTTGTGAAGTCAGGGTTAATAAAATGTGAATATGCCTTACAGACATATGAATATTAAATCAGGTATTGTCTAGGATTTTTCAATGCTGAAGGACTGTGAAAATATTCATTTTTATTAGTAATACAAGATTGAATTTCAGTTTCTGGCTGTTTGTCCCACTGTCTTTATCTAAAACATGTTGCTGCTTTGATTAATTTGAGAAAAACAATGTCATCTTTTGTGTAAAAATGGTTTAATGTGTGTCAGTCTACTTACTTCATAGATAAGACTTTGTATGTGTCTGTGTAACAACTTTCTTCACTATCATTTACAAATAATTACCCATCTTTTCCTGAGATTCATACATATCCCGAAATGAACAAGGAGATATGCTTGACTAAGATGTTATAAAAGATCTATGTTGTTATTTTCTCTATAGACACTGGTTTTGTTGAGAAACTTTGTTTTAAACAAATGTAATTGCTTTACCACCAGGTAATGTTGTCAATGGAACAATTGGCAAACAGATGGTTGATATGCTTGTGGAATCTTCCAACAACGTAGAGATGATTCTCAAATTTTTTGACATGTTCTTAAAACTAAAGGATCTGACATCCTCTGATACATTTAAAGAATATGACCCCGATGGCAAGGGAGTCATTTCCAAGAGGGACTTCCACAAAGCCATGGAGAGCCACAAGCACTATACGCAGTCCGAAACTGAGTTTCTTTTGTCTTGCGCGGAAACAGATGAAAATGAAACCCTTGACTATGAAGAGTTTGTTAAACGATTCCACGAACCTGCAAAGGACATCGGCTTCAATGTCGCCGTCCTTTTGACAAACCTTTCCGAGCACATGCCCAATGACACCCGACTGCAGACCTTTCTAGAATTAGCAGAGAGTGTGCTGAATTATTTCCAGCCCTTTCTGGGCCGCATTGAAATCATGGGAAGTGCCAAACGCATTGAGAGGGTTTATTTTGAAATCAGTGAGTCCAGCCGAACTCAGTGGGAGAAGCCTCAGGTCAAGGAGTCCAAAAGACAGTTCATATTTGATGTGGTCAACGAGGGAGGGGAAAAAGAGAAGATGGAGCTCTTTGTGAACTTCTGTGAGGACACCATATTTGAAATGCAGTTGGCGGCTCAGATCTCAGAGTCAGATTTGAACGAGAGGTCAGCGAATAAAGAAGAAAGTGAGAAGGAGAGGCCCGAAGAGCAGGGACCGAGAATGGGCTTCTTTTCCATCCTGACAGTGAAGTCGGCGCTGTTTGCTCTCAGGTACAATATCTTGACCCTCATGCGGATGCTCAGTCTAAAAAGCCTGAAGAAACAGATGAAAAAAGTGAAAAAAATGACCATGAAGGACATGGTCACAGCCTTCTTTTCGTCCTACTGGAGTATTTTTATGACCCTCCTGCACTTTGTGGCCAGTGTTTCCAGAGGCTTCTTCCGCATCATTTGCAGCCTGCTGCTGGGGGGAAGCCTGGTAGAAGGTGCTAAAAAGATCAAAGTCGCAGAACTCTTAGCCAACATGCCAGACCCCACTCAGGATGAGGTGAGAGGCGATGGAGAGGAAGGAGAGAGGAAACCCATGGACACTGCCCTGCCCTCTGAAGATCTGACAGACCTAAAGGAACTGACAGAGGAAAGTGACCTTCTCTCGGACATATTTGGCTTGGATCTGAAGAGAGAAGGAGGACAGTACAAGCTAATTCCTCATAATCCAAATGCCGGCCTCAGTGACCTAATGAGCAACCCAGTTCCCCTCCCCGAGGTGCAAGAAAAATTTCAGGTAATTTATCTCTAAGTCAAGAAGTGCTCTCTCTGGACTTCAGGTGGGTACTATAAATGAACGTTAGACCAAGTTTCATGCTAGTGTCAGAGCGGTTTTAAATACATGACTTGAATATCCAAAGAGAAATGCTTTTTGGTAGACAAAGCTAGCATTTGTTAGGATTCTTTACAAATTATTAAGTTATCTTAAGCAACTAAGGTGTAAACTGAAGGACCTTTCCTAATGACATTAGTCCATGGAGCCATCGTCCCATCCACAAATATTCCAAGAGTATTTACCCTGTATCGGACTCCACTGGGTATCATAGGGAATTCAAAGGTAAGATATGGTCACTGCTTTCAAAGTGCCTCAAAATAGAGAGATAAGACTAGCATGCATGAAAAACTAGAAAATGATTAAGTGTTAAATGGCACAGGCGGTAGGTGGTGGGAGTTGCTTACGCCGAGAAAATGGAAACACTAGTGTGGTTTAAAGTAGTTGGATGAGCCGGGCTCGGTGGCTCAGCCTGTAATCCCGCGCCTTTGGGAGGCTGAGGTGA
>NW_007070662.1:76182-81803 GCF_000164805.1 Carlito syrichta | reverse complement strand
CATCTCTACAATAAATCAAAAATTAGCCGGGTGTGGTAGCACGCACCTGTAGTTCCAGCTGCTTGGAAGGCTGAGGCGGAAGGATCGCTGGATCCCAGCAGGTGGAGGCTGCGGTGGCCGGGAGAGGCCACTGCACTCCAGTCTGGGCGACAGAGTGAGACTCCAACTCAAAAATAAATAAATAAATAAATAAATAATAATAAAAAAAAATCAAGTAGTTGGATGAGAACAAAGAGGAGGTGGGACTTAAATTGGCCTTGAAGGATGAGTCAGATGTGAGTAGGTACATACGGCAAAGAAGGACCTGACTGAAATGAGAAAAGGAAGTAGGAATGAGCCCAGAAAGTTTGTACCTTCTGCTGGTACGGTAGGTAATATGCATTAGAAAGGGGAAGTGTTTGGACTTGTGGAACAAAAAGCCACGGATGCCTCTAGCTCAACATAAGCAAGAGTGTGTCCGTTATGAGTTACAGTTGACACATGATCACTTGGCTCTCTAAACTCGTTCAAAGGCGATGTGTAATCCCACTTTTCTTTTCTCCATTGACTACATATTCATTCAAGGAACAGAAGGCTAAAGAAGAAGAAAAGGAAGAAAAAGAAGAAGCCAAGTCGGAACCCGAAAAGGCCGAGTATGTAGACTTTCTGTGTACTTTCTTTTGTTGCATTGAGTCTCTTTCTTGTACTCTCTCTACTGGTGCTGAAAGGGAGCATCTTGAATTGCTAAAGAGCCTCAGGACAAAAGGAGCCATCTCAGTGGAGGGGCTTCGGTGGCAAGGACCTCAGGCCATGGCAGAGAGAAGTATAGATACTCCCCAGGGCTATCATTCTAGCCTTTTCCTCTTCACGCCATGAGGTTTCCTTTGGGTGATCCTCTCAGGCGGAAAGACTCCAGTGATTCCATGGAAGGCTCGCCATAAGAGGACGGACAGCCACAGCTTTGTCTTTAAAAAACCCATGTATATTTCTGTCCTTTTAAAGAAGGGAGGAAACAGGCATTCCAATGTAGTTGCACAGAATCTTGTGGAGTGATGCTCCTCAAAGCATAATCCCAGGGCCACATGCATAAAAATCACCAGGAGAGTTTGTTAGAACAGATTCCTGGGTCCCACCTCAGAGATTCTGACTCAGAAGATCAGGTATGGAGTCCAGGAATCTTCATTTTCACCAACACTGCAGGAATCAATGCAGCAATAAAAGATAAAGAGCTTGATATAAGGCAATGAAACGTATAACTCCCTCGCAACACTGGGTTTGTGTTAATAATTGAAGCCTACTTCTTTATCTACGTTTATATAATTTTATGTGCACATTTTGAAAATTGGAAAAAGAAATAAAAATTCGGATGCCCATAGTGCTGCCATTGTCACATAACATTTTATTTTTCTTCTCTGTTATGCTATTTTCTTTGACCTGTTTTCATTATGTGTTCTTTGTAGGTAGCAATATTCTTTGTCACAGATCATGCACTATTGGATCAGTTGTAAGAATGGGTAAATAAATGATGGATGTCAGGATAAAAAGCAGACATAAACAATAGGGCATTACAGGAATTCCAATGGCAATTCTTTAATATTAAAAACATACCTCATATGACTTAAGGTTAAGCATGGCTTGTATATGTGGATTGGATACATATGACTTCACTTTAATGAAGAATTGATATATTGCACCTAGGGAGTTTTTAGATATCAAATGTCATTGCTTTTATTGTCTGGAATTAATATAACATTAATATAATTAACTTAGTTATAATTATATTCAATTAATCTACTGTAATTAATAAAATTAATGTTAATGTATGAGTATATTGATATGCTTTATACATGTGAACAATCAACTGTATAGGCCTCTGATTTTTTAATCTTCATGGCCAGGCAATGTTAAAAATTAAACATTAAAATCATAATTCTAAGATAATGTATGATGGACAGTCCCAGCAAAAACTAAGTCTTCATTGTTATCCTTTCTAAATGTTTTTACTGCCCAGTTGGGAGGGAATCTGTTACATATAAAGATTCTTCAAGCCCGTATGTGTCTTCTAGATTTGAACTTCACAGAATTATCCATCCCAAGGGACTGTAATGAACAAGAAGTCCTACCCCTGCTCCTAACATTCAGAGTATTATTCACTGGAAGAATTCTTTTTCAAAAATAATACTATGATCTAAAATGTCTATTCACTTGTATATTTTTGCACAATATCCATTTAGCTCTTTCGTTTCTGGGTAGCTCATATTTCATTTGTTTGATTTCACAGGGGAGAAGATGGAGAAAAAGAAGAGAAAGCCAAAGAAGACAAGGGTAAACAAAAGTTGAGGCAGCTTCACACACACAGATATGGAGAACCAGAAGTTCCCGAATCTGCATTCTGGAAGAAAATCATAGCATATCAACAGAAACTTCTAGTAAGATGTTTTAGAATAAACATTGTTGCTGATATATTGTGAGACCATAATAACTTAGGCTCAGGAAATATTCACTGACCTTCCCTTGAGTGGCAATCAGGGAACCATGCTAGTCCTGCACCTACATTTTACCTGCCCATCTTAGTGTGTTTATTTTTTATAGTGAATGCCTTTGACTAGCCACTCCCTATTGTTAAACCCATAACCTCTACACACATTCACACTACCTGAAGCCCTTTGATTTAGTGACTGCTGGGGCAGTGCTCCCAGTGTCCTCCCACAAAGTCTTGAGGGCAAATCAATAAATATGTTCTGAGGCCCTGCAATAGATGAAAGTAAAACATGCCTCCTAGGGCACAAAACATTCATATTAATGTTTCAGAACTAGCTCAGTCAGTATTTCTATAATATTATCCTTTTATTTAAAAATCCAGTTATAAAAATACAACTCATTGAGTCATCTTTTCATTGATGATAAGATCCACTCAAAATTATCCTTGAAATAGAGACAAGTAAAAGAAAGATAAAAAACTGAAGAGCAAGACGATAGTTCTTTATGTGGTATCCTATACATTTTGCAGAAGTATTCCCCAAATTAGTAAAACACATATTCATATTTAGAAAACAAAAAAAAAAGGTATGGTTCTCTATCTCTAGTCATATTCATAACAGAAATCTTGAAAATCTTGTTTGAAAGATCTTCTGGAAATATGTGTATGTGTAATATTTTATATACATATATATGTATATATATATATAGAGAGAGAGGATATATATATATATATATATATCCTCTATAAAGGAGGAAAAGGATAGGAGATTAGTGTGTAGAACCAACTTTTAAGAGTACTGATCAATAATGCCAGACTTAGAAATTAAAAACAACACCCTCATAACAAAGCTATTTGAAAGGCAAGGTCATAGTTAGTGCTTTACATCCCTTGAGAAAACAAAAATAGATAATTAAGAAACTCAGTGGACTATAGAACTTTCCACTACAAGGGAAATGCAATCTTCAGTAATTATATATGTAAATGAGTATTTATAAACACATGCATTTTATATTTTATATAATTTATGCATATGTTTTTAATTAATAGTCTTAACTGCCTTCTTAAACCATCTTGTATTTTCTTTTTTTTTCTTTTATTTTGAGTTGGGGGTCTCTGTCTGTCATCCAAGCTGGGATGAAGTGGCATATTCACTTATATTCCTTATAAACAGCTCCCATTTATACTAAAGCAAATACCTGATTTCCACCATAGCCTATTTCATTAAACCCACTTTGCTTCTAGGTTGTTGAATTGTTTTGCTTTGTTTTTTCCCTGCTTAATAAATTGCACCAACCATTCACTTAGTTGCATAGGTCCCCAAATCCAGAAGTTATCAGCTTAGAGTCCCCTCCCTTTCTTTCCCACCTCAAATACAATCCAACAACAATCCTAACTCTTTCAGAACCTGCCCAGTTCTTGCCATGTCCACGGCTACCAGCAAGTTCAAGCCACCACCATCAACATCACCTCTTCCTGCAGTCTTATAACTTTCTAACAAATCCTCTTGCTTCCACTTTTGGTCCTACTATGCATTTTCCACACAGGAGCTGGAATGATCTTTCCAAATCATAATCTGACTGTATCAAGTCCCTCTTAAAATCCCCCAATAACGTCCCCCCCCCCCAGAATAAAAATAAGTATAAGCTGGGCTCGGTGGCTCAGCCTGTAATCCCGCGCCTTTGGGAGGCTGAGGTGAGTGGATTGCCTGAGCCCGCGAGTTCGAGACCCGCCTGGGCGGTGAGACCTCATCTCTACAATAAATCAAAAAATCAGCCGGGCGTGGTAGCGCATGCCTGTAATTCCGGCTACTCGGAAGGCTGAGGCGGAAGGATCACCAGAGCCCAGCAGGTCGAGGCTGCAGTGGCCGGGAGCGGCCACTGCACTCCAGTCTGGGCGACAGAGTGAGACTCCAACTCAAAAATAAATAAATAAATAAAAATAAAACTAAGTATCATAACAATATTGCAGTTATAGATAATAAATATGTTATTATAATAAGATCACTAGTCAATTTCCCCTATATTAACTCATTTAATCCTCAAAGCAAACTTAGGGGGTGGGTTCTGTTATTAACCCACTTTGCAGAGGAGCAAAGTAATGCTACACAAAACATTAAGTCGGTTGTCCACATTCCACAATTACTAGGTGGTTGAGAAAAGCTTCATCCTCAGGCACTGCAGTCCCCAGAGGTTTTAAACAGAAACACTGCATTGTAAAAGACAATCCAGAATTTTACCAGAATCCTACAAACCCTGCCCCTGCCTACCTATCTGACCTTATTCTCTGTCCACTCCCCACGCTTCCTTCTTCCTATGCCTTCTTCTTACTATTTCTCAAACCCACCAACTCACTGTGAACTCAGGGTCTCTTGTTGCCCCCCTCTGACACATAATTCCCCTAAATATTCTCATGACTTTCTCCCCTACTGCGTTCAGGCTGAAATGTCACCTCCTGAGTTAAACCATTTAAAATAGCATTCCCCCATTCCTTAAGCTCTTTACCTGATGTATTTATCTTCGCAGCCTTTGGCATTCCCTGAACTTACATTTCGCTGTTTGTAGGAGTGCTTCTTTATTCTTTATCTCCTCCATGGAGGCAGACATGTTCTCCTTCACTGTTAGGTCTACAGCACCAAGACTGGTGCTTGATATATAGTGGACTCACAATCAGTAGTTGGGGTAAATAAATGAATGCTTTATTTAAATGAATGTACATTTCAAGTCTCTTGATTCAGTGACCTTGTCATAATTTTTTTTGCCTTCAGAACTATTTTGCTCGCAACTTTTACAACATGAGAATGTTAGCCTTATTTGTCGCATTTGCAATCAATTTCATCTTGCTCTTTTATAAGGTACGTACGTCTCAGTGTTTTAACAAGCTGTATAAAACTACAGATAGACTGAAATGAATGTAAAGATTTCACAATAAACATTACTACTACTACGTGTGAACACATCTAAACCTGTTATGAAATGCATTGTAGTGAGAGAGTAAACCTGATGCCAGGGTACCTCACTGTTATGTAGGAAGGTAGGATTGATCTCTTCCTGGGAACTAAGTGAAGAGTACCTCAACTGAAAAACATTTGATTTGGCAGATGGTTTACCCACAGTGTTGTAGCCTAATTTAGCTGAATATTTTACTTGTGACTATGTCGGGT
>NW_007070662.1:69209-76162 GCF_000164805.1 Carlito syrichta | reverse complement strand
TTTTTTTTTTTTTTTTTGGAGTCAGACCCTCACTTTGTCTCCCAGGCCGGCATGCAGTGGCACACTCACAGCCACCAGAGCCTTGACCTGCTGGGCTCAGGCAATCCTTCTGCCTCAGACTTCCAAGTAACGGAAATTACAGGCACATGCCACTATGCCCAGCTAATTTTTTGATTTATTGTAGAGACGAGGTCTTGCCAAGTTGCCCAGGTGGGTTTCAAACCCTTGAACTCATGCAATCCTCTCACCTCTGCCTCCCAAAGTGCTGAGATTACAGGCTTGAGCCATTGCGCCCGGCTTTTTCAAAACCTATCTTTTTAGCCTGACTATTAGTCCTTTTTATTATACGATAACTTCACATCCAACTGTCTGCTAAAAGGGCTATTTTCCATTGTGTTTTGTTTGCAATGTCTTAGAGGCAGCAAACTGACTCTACTTTAAATGGTTTGAATCAGGTCTCCACGTCTTCTGTGGTTGAAGGAAAGGAGCTCCCCACTCGAAGTTCAAGTGAAAACGCCAAAGTTACCAGCCTAGACAGCAGTTCCCACAGAATCATCGCAGTTCACTACGTGCTAGAGGAGAGCAGCGGCTACATGGAGCCCACGTTGCGTATCTTAGCTATTCTTCACACAGTCATTTCCTTCTTCTGCATCATTGGATACTACTGCTTGAAAGTAAGCTAGTAAGGCACCAAGGTACCTGTATGTGTTTATGTGTGTGCGTGTCTGTTGCAGATTGGACGTCTGGGAAAGCAGATTCTGAGCTGGAAATTGTATGCCCAAAGTTTATTAGGGAATGGCCCATGAATCAACACCTGTGGGGCTATTGGGAGAAGCAAGATGGGGCAGAGGGGAGAGTTGGGTTCCAGTGTAGACATGGCATGTGCAGTCTCTGAAGCTGGGGTACTCCATGTTGTCCTGCTCTGGGGAATTGAAGCTTGGCCATTAGATGTCTAAGTGAATTAGTCATTGGCTGCCCTGGGAAGGGAGATGTGATCTTGGGCTGTCTTGTAGTTTTCTTTTACATATTGATAATTATCCACTTAGTAGGCAATTTCACATATGACATGACCCTACAGAAGTGAGCATACCCACTCCTAGTGTCTCACAGTGATGCAGTGATGTTCACTATGTTTATTAAGACATATAGAACAAAGATCTGAGTATCACATGTTCTCACTTATAAGTGGACCTTGAATATCTATCATAATACTTTAAGAAAAGGATCGACAGTGGTGGGAATCCATGGGGGGGCAGGGAGGGCAAGGGTGGTGGGATTAATGGCTGACAATATCTGTCTGGGGACAGGGGGATACCCCTTATCAACAAGGGTGCCTGAGCGATGCATATTTGTATACCTAACCCTTAACCGTACCCCACAGTTTTAAGATAAAAAATATGTTTAATTCAAAAAAAGACATATAGATATACATTGTATCAAACCTATGAATCATTTTGATTGTTCTGCTATTAGGTAAGTATCTATTGCCATCCTTGGCAGAAATGCCTCACAATTTGTCACACTTCACCCAGTAAATAATGCAGCTTTATCTCTAAGAGGCCTGCCAAGGGAACGATGTAATTTGGTGACTGGGATATAAGATAGTCTCTCCGAGTGCTCAGGGCTGCCCATTACCTGTGCAAACCTCTTTATCTTTTCCTAGCAAGACGCTTTTTCACTGTAATGCCTTTCTTTCACTGTCCTCTGTCTCTGGTTGTAAAGCTTCCAGAAGATGTTTGAAAAACCGAGGCTCAGACTAAAAGACTAGAATGTAAAGGGTTCTTCAGAAACTCCTTTCTTCCTTTATATCCCCTTGTTTTATGGTGGTGGATATTCTTGGATACTTGCAGAATGTCTGTATCTTTTTGCTGTCTGTGCCTTGTGTGAAATCTGCTTATAAGAAATGAGAATCAATATATTCTAGAGTGATTTTGGCAAACTGACAAAGACTTTTGCTGATGTGAAATTAAAATTTATCTCAAAATAGCATATGGGCATGTTGAACATGGAATTATTAAAGAGGTTTCTCAAATAAAACTGCATTTTAGCAGCATGCCTTTTGAAATATGGTAAGATTGTTAAATTTTATTACATCTATTCATGTTGAAATATGTGTGTGTGTGTAGAAGAAAAATAATTTTGTATTTCTCTTTAGTACTTAAAAATTATTTCTTTAATGCAATTGTCTATAAACCCCTATATGTTTACAAACATATGCATATCTGTTCTACTGCTGTTTTTCTAGATGCTTTTTTCTGCCTGAATATAGCTAATTCATTCTCTCTCAATTTTTACCTTTCTGGAAGTCCATGGGAAATATTTCTTTCCAGAAGCTGTTTTGTGAAGATAGTGACCACAGGAGATGCCAGTAAATCTAAACTAATTTTAACGTGTTTATTTTTCATGTGTAGGTCCCATTGGTTATTTTTAAGCGAGAAAAGGAAGTAGCTCGAAAATTGGAATTTGATGGGCTTTATATTACAGAACAGCCTTCAGAAGATGATATTAAAGGCCAATGGGATCGACTAGTAATCAACACACAGTGAGTAAAGAATTATATGAGACATTTCTGTGCTCAGAATTCTCAAAACTTGAAAATACTTTGCTGGAATCCCTGTAGATTTGTCAGAAGTTTGGCAGAGGTGAATAATAGTTATATATTCAGTCGAGAAAATCAAAAGACTAAGAGCCATCAGCCTCCTAATGGATGCCCTCAATTTTTGCCCTCTGAGTTCTGAATTCCTTAATCAAAAATGGCTTTGAGTTCATTTCCATGGCATGGACGGAACCTCACATCCATTACTCAGTGTTCAGGGAAGTGTGTAGCGGGAGGTACACAACCTGCAACATAGGGTTATCTCATCCAAAAGCAGAGGCAGCAAAATTATTCATTAAGGAAAGAGTTGTAGCATTAAAGGCAGAAATATTGAATTTCACACATTTAATATATCTGAGTTACAAACTTTCAGTTGGTACCATCAAGCAGCCTAGCATAAAGACAGCTAAGTATTATGACATGATGTAAAATGTATGGCAGAGAGACAAATACTTTTTCTATCCAATAATTGTTTGCCTTGTGAGATCAAGATCTAAATGACTAGCTAAAATTACAGTTTTCCACCATAAAAAGTATTAGAGACAAAATAATTGTTGAGCAGTTTATATCTACTACCCAAGATTAAAATAGATTTTTATCGTGATTAGTTTTGTCTGTTATCAAAAAGTTATCATTTCTAATAGGTTCTGAGTTCTCAAATTGGGATGATTTATTTATACATTATACACATTTACTCTAAATGCTAAATGTTTGTTTAGCAATTCTACCTATTTATTGTAAATCTAATCAAGTCAGTCCCTTTAAGCAAACTCTTCATATTAGTCAGGGGGCCATAGTCATGGATTGGTGCCATGTTCAAAGTTTCTTTGAGGATAACTGGTAGAAAGGAGACTTTTTTCTTCACAGGAAAAACAATGACAGGTTTTAAGAATCTTTCATTTTTAAAGAAAACTGACCAAAAAATTTGTGTATTGATACATTATACAAATGACAAATATAACAACACTGCTTATTAATAAATATGCTTATATTCATCTCCACTGACATATCAGCTTACAGTCATTTTCATGTGATTTACATATATACCCTTATATATAAATATTTAAAATAATATTTAATATACCTGTAATGTAGAAAAATTATGAGATAAGATGCTAACCAAATTCATTGTACTTTTATATGGATGGCAGGATATCTGTTTACATATTATTTTAAGTATTTTGCATATCCAAATGTTATGTTATTATTTATCATTTAAAAATAATATGATTTACTTCTATACTTTTCTTTCTTTTAGGTCATTTCCCAACAATTACTGGGACAAATTTGTTAAAAGAAAGGTAATACTTCTTAGGGAATAAATTGTAATTTTTCCTGAAGTACAATTCAGATTCGAATTTCATGTGGTTTGGATGTAGAATGAGATATTGACATGTGCTCTATCTGCCTGTTAAAGTCATTTCAAAATGGCAATAGAGTAGGATATGAATTTCAAGAATAGCACATAAGCCCCACTTCACAACCCCAAAATAAATAGGATAACCAGTGTTCAGCTCAAAATATTAACACTTACTGGCAAGAATTGTTTTTGAAATGGTTTGGGTAACCTAAGTCTACCCACACAAGGATATTTTCTGATGAGACAGCAGATGAATCACTGGCACTCGTGTCCTCCTTTATGGTAAAGAAATAAAGTTGTTGGATGACAACAAATGAATGAATTTTATTTATTTTTACAGAACTTTGAATGTTTTTTGTTTTTCAAATAAGATCTTATTATTTTGATGCTGACTGCATCAGAGGGTAGTAGAAAGAACACTGAAATGGAGTTTAGGCATCGACTGTGACATGCACTAGAGCTCTGATCTTGAGAGCGTCTGATAAGTCAAGGATCACTTCTGCCCTACCTACTACACAAGAGTTTGACGTGGATCCCTTGAATGAAATATTATAGCCAACAGTGTTTGTCCATTGTAAAATGCTATAATCATTATTTTGTGATTCATTCCTTATTCCTTGAACTGTTCTAACTGTCAGACTAATGCAACTCACACACTATTTCCTAATGAATTCCAATGTATACCATCCAGAGTGAATAGCCAGTTATACCCAGCAAACGAAGTGGTCTTTCCTTTGGTTTCACCAGTTCAATGCTACTCAAAGGGTCGTTGACAACTGGCCCTAAACAATTTTGTTACCAGTCGGAGTAGAGATCTAGAGCTTGCACCAAGAATTTGAATCAACTACATCATTAAATACATTAATATGTAAAACAACACTTTCTAGTTGAAAAAGGAAATATGTTTATTTATTTACTTCTTTGGTACAAGTGTTTTGTTCCCTTGTGACATGGCATTTCAAGTAACATTGAGCTAGAGCATCAGAGTGCATCCAAGTTAGGCAAAAGCTTTGAAAGAATAATTTTAGAATGCTTTAAAATAGGTAAGCCGGGCTCGGTGGCTCAGCCTGTAATCCCAGCACTTTGCGAGGCTGAGGTGAGTGGATGGCCTGAGCCCGCGGGTTCGAGACCTGCCTGGGCCACTTGGTGAGACCTCATCTCTACAATAAAATCAAAAATTAGCTGGGCGTGGTAGCGCGCGCCTGTAGTTCCAGCTACTTGGAAGGCTGAGGCGGAAGGATCGCCAGAGCCCAGCAGGTCGAGGCTGCGGTGGCCGGGAGCGGCCACTGCATTCCAGTCTGGGTGACAGAGTAAGACTCCAACTCAAATAAATAAATAAATAAATAAATAAATAAATAAATAAATAAATAAAATAGGTAATTGCACATTTTACTCCTATTAATTATTTAATGAAATAAAGAGGAAGCGTCTAAATTATTAAAGCAAGAGTTTCTCTGAAGGAAGCGATATATTTATAGAAAAATGAGTAGATGGATAAACAGTAATGGTGACCAAGCCTATTCCTAGCTTTCCTGCTTTGGTACCCATTGTGTTCTGCAGGGAATGAAAGTGAGAAAACAGTTCATAAAGCACTCCTGCTCAGATCAGCCCAGCCCACTTTTAGCACCATGAGAACAATGCAAAATCAAACGCATTAGTTAACCTAAACAGTATATGTTCATAAGCTTTCAACGACCATTGCTCTTTTCTGTTTTCTTTTATTTGCCCAATTGTATACTGTCAGGAAAAAACCAATTGTTATTTCTACCAATCCTTTCTTTATGTTTATGTACAAGGGGGGAGACCCCCAAAAACCCAGTATTTATTTAAAAATTGTGTATTTATTCTTACATGTTTAAACGTTTGTCTCCTTAAAGTACTCTCCATTTGATGCAATACACCAATCAAGATGCTTTTTCCACTGCTCAAAACAGTGTTTAAACTCATCAGTTTTGATGCTTTTCAGTGCTTCTGCCATTTTTTGTTTGTTTCATTTTTTCTACGTCAGCGAAGCGCTTCCCTTTGAGGACTTTTTTCATCAGGGGAAACAAAAAGAAGTTGCTGGGGCAAGACTGAGTGAAGAGGGAGGGTGGGGCACAGGGGTCTAGCCATTTTTTGTTCAAAAACTGCTGAACATTCAGCATGGTGTGGGCAGGTGTGCTCATAAATCACCCGTCATGAAATGGGCAAACACATTGAAAGAATCTCAGAAACTGAAATGAATGCAGCCTCTCATGACACTGGCTGGTACACTGATGCCAATGGATTCCTAGAACACTTACCTAGCAGGGGAAGCCTGTACTACAAAGGGTCTGCCCTCCAAAAGAAAATTCCAGGTTTCTTGGGGTTCCCCTTCATATTTCTTTTTTTTTTTTTAACATATTTTTTATTATAAGATTGTGGGGTACAGTTAAGGGTTAGGTATACAAATGTACATCGTTCAGGCACCCTTGTTGATAAGGGGCGTCCCCTCGTCCCCAGACAGATATTGACTACCGTTAGTCCAACCTTCCTTCCCCTCCCTACCCCCCCCATGGTTTCCCACCACTGTCAGTCCTTTTTTTATAGTATTATGGTAGATGTTCAAGGTCCACTATATGAGTGAGAACATGTGATACTCAGATCTTTGTTTCTGTGAGAGGTCACTCAGTATTATAGACTCTAGTTCCATCCAGGTTGCTGCGAAATTCATGATTTTGTTCTTTTTTATGGCTGCGTAGTATTCCATCGTGTATATGTACCACATTTTTTTAATCCAGTCCTCTTTTGATGGACAGCATGGTTGGTTCCAGGTTCTTGCTATTGTGAACAATGCTGCGATAAACAGGTATCTTTTTGATAGAGTGATTCAAGTTCTTCAGGGTATATTCCCAGTAGGGAGATTGCAGGGTCATGTGGGAGGTCGATATTTAGAGCTTTTAGGAATCGCCACACTGCTTTCCACAAAGGTTGCACTAGTTTGCACTCCCACCAACAGTGTAGAAGTGTTCCCTTTTC